>NW_016107316.1:13789784-13834110 GCF_001604975.1 Cebus imitator | reverse complement strand
TTTTTTTTTTTTTTTTTTGAGATGGAGTTTCACTCTTGTTGCCCAGGCTGGAGTACAACGGCATGATCTCGGCTCACTGTCTACTTCCCGGGTTCCAGTGATTCTTCTGCCTCAGCTTCCCAAGTAACTGGGATTACAGGCATGTGCCACCACACCTGGCTTATTTTGTATTTTCAGTAGTGACGAGGTTTCTCCATGTTGGTCAGGCTGGGCTCACCTCCCGACCTCAGGTGACTCACCTGCCTCAGCCTCCGGAAGTGCTGGGATTACAGGCGTGAGCCACCACACCAGGCCAGCACTCTGCTTTTAAGAGAGGAACTAGTTAAAGGGTTCTAAAAGAAGATAAGGATGGTAGTAAGAGCGAAGTTCGACTGTGTTGAATAGGACTTTAAAAACAGACCTAAATATCATAGTTTCCTTAAATACTTGGCAGTAGAAAGCGGGTCATACATTTCAGTTTGCCTGAAACAATCCTGACATAGCCTTGCTATCCTGGTGTCCCCTTACCCTCTCAAAACTGTTTCTCTTAGGAGGATTTACTATATTAGCCACTAATTACAGATTCAGTAACAGCAATTCTTTATTTTACACAAAAGTAGAAGTGATCCAGTAGGATTAAAAGATTTATATGAGGTTACCCATATATCTTAATGTTCAAGTCAGGTCTTAGAATCATCTCTGTAGTGGGTTAGGAAGCCCTCTGAATAGTGGATGAGGAGAGATGATAGACATCAGCTTTTAGGTGAGCACTTTGTGAAGATCCAAGTATGAGCTGCTCATCTTGGCTTGAAGGACACTCAACCAAAAAATTTAAAGGGCTCCTCAATCAAGCCTAGAGGTGCTCTTAATACAATTGATGTCATCTTATAAGTATCTGAATTGGAAGTACTTGCCTAATGCTACCTTAACTTGGCACTTATAAACAATTTTTAAAACATCAATTATGTAAAACTTACAAGGGGTTTATTTCATGAGAGCAGGGGGAAGTAGTTACTCCTAATAGTGAATTAATTGGAAATTGCTTCCTCAAAAGCAGCTGTTTGCAGCTACAGAACCCCGCTCCCCACCATTCTCCTCCTCTATTGCAAGTGATGTGAATTGAAGAACATATGCACAGTAAACGCACACAGACACAGAGCAATCTAGTCCTAGGGCTGGCTGAGTTCCAGTTCTTAGGAACTATCCACAGCAAAGCTGCTGTGTTAAATATGACTAAGCTCCTCCATATACAGCAGCCGTGATTGCAGAGGGCCCTTTGCAGCTGACCTTTAGATGAACTGAGTTACAATCAGCAAGAGAAAAATGCAAGGCCTTTCATACCACATAATGAAGTTTCTCTAATTTGTTTACTAGCAGTGCCCAGCAAGGACCTTCTCCCTGCAGAAGGCTTTGGTGTGCAGAAATGAATCCAGGCAACTGCATACAGAGAATCTGCTAGATTAGGATGCAAGATGTGCATATTGCAATGGGAGCAGGAGTCCTGGAAGACAAATCCCTCTTGAACTCTGCTGTCACTTTTGGGGTTATTGTCTAACTGGATGTTATTAATTCATTCTGCCCTACGTATTAAACCACTAACATTGATAGCAACAGGCAAGAAAACTTTATGACTCCTGAGCTTTTGAATGGACTTTGAGTGGCTGCTAAGTAATTTTTAGGCTCACAGAATCAACATTTCTTATCTTGCAAATTGTAAGATTGTTTTTTATACTTAAAGAGAAGAGTAGCGCTTTTTTCTGTTTAATATCCACTGGTTTCAAATCAAGTTCCAGCGTGAAGCCAACGCACATTAATAAAGAAACTAATGATTGGAAATTCTAAGAGTCATAGACTCTTTCTCCATTGATACCCTCTAAGATTGAATCACACACACACACACACACACACACTCTCTCTCTCTCTCTCTCTCTCTCTCTCTTTCCCTCTTCCCCTCTATCTCTCTCCCTCCCTCCCTCCCTCCCTCCCTCCCTCCCTCTAAACTAGAGAACTCTGGCTGCAAGTGCAAGATAAATTAGAATAGATTCCAAGTGTTTTTTAAAGTTTAGTTTTGTTGTTTTGATGGTTGTTTTGTTTTTTTAATTTTCCCCTTGGAACTTGGCTAAAGGAAACAGCATGCTTGCTCACTGTGAGTTTTATTGATGTTATGATGAAGGGTTAAGATGACTGAATGCTGAGATAAATGCTTTCTCAGTTACCAAAAGACAGAAGTATTGGCATATTCCAGATTACGTTTTTGTTTTTTTTTTTCCCAAGAAAAACACTACAACATGGGTCTTTGGTACTGGTAATTCTGGGCCACTTGATGGATAGCTTTGGCTACCTATGCTCTAAGATAGTGTCTCTCAAACTATTTGTTGGGAAAATTATTTTTAAAATTTTCATTTCATAAGGCATTGGTGCAAAATAAAACACAAATGGTAAAGGAAGGATAACTAAAACATGAAAAATAGTACAATGAAATGGAAAATACAATCCAACTATCTTAATTATAAACAGCCATTGAAATACTTTGTCACATTGCTACAGACATTTTTTAATTTTTACTCTCAATTTCTGTGTTTATTGCATCACATGAGGACACCTTTCCACAGACCACACTTTGAGTAGTACTGCTCTCAGGCCCATAACAATGTTAAGTTTAATATCCGCCTCTTTCCACTTTTTAGACCAGTGATTGGCATGCTTTTTTTGAGAGGGTCTAGATAGCAAATATTTCTGGCTTTGCAGGCCATATGGTCTGTTACAACTGTAGCATGAAAGCATCCATAGACAATATGGAAATTAATGAGCATGGCTGTGTTCCAATAGAACTTTATTTACAAAAGGAGGCTGTGGGTCAGATCTGATCTATGTGCTGTAGTTTGCTGACCCCTACTTTAGTCTTAGGTGGTCTGAGCTATATTTCCACATCTCCTAAATATTTGTGTTTTCAAAAAAAGGATGTTTAGAATAGATTAAAATTGCTGCTGTGCATTTTAAACACATGTGATGCTTTGATTTTCACACCTTTTGGAATTACTGTCAATAAAAATAAGCTCTACCATTTTAAAGATTAAAATATTTTGAAGGAAAGCCCACCTCAATCAACTGGCAGAGGGAAAACCTCAAACTAGAATTTCTATAGCTGTAGCCTTTCTTTCCTAAGGCAGCTGGGAATTTTGAGTATTAGCTAAGGCTCTTTGATTTTTCCTTGGAGATTCAACTCAAATATCACAACCTCTTTTATTCTGGCAACATTCTTCAGAATGTTTCTAAATGGAACATTTTATGTGGGAGGTCCACTGCAAGGCCTATTAGACCCAACATTCCCACTACCAGGTATCTACCCAAAGGGAAAGGAAACCCTTATATAAATAAGACACCTATATTTGTATGTTTATCATAGCACTGTTCACAATAGCAAAGTCATGAAATAAATCTAAGTGTCCATCAGTGGCTGATTGGATAAAGAAAATCTAGTACATCTACGCTATGGAATACTATGCAGCCATACAAAAATCATGTCCTTTGCAGCAACTTGGATGCAGCTGAAGGCCACTATCCTAAGTAGAATAACTCAGAAACACAAATTAATTACTGCATGTTCTCATTTATAAGTGGGAGCTAAGCAATGGGTACACATAGACATAAAGATGGAAATAAGATACACTAGAGCTAAAAAAAAAGGGGGGAAGGATTGAAGGGGATTGAGGGTTGAAAAATTACCTATAGGGTACAATGTTCACTCTTTGGTGATGGGTTCACTAGAAGCCCAAACCCTAGCATTATTCAATATATTCATGTAACAAACCTGCAAATGTGCTCCCTGAATTTAAAATAATAATAATTACTATGATAAAGTGTCAACTTTTACCTCCTCAAGAACCCTTACCACTTATCAAATCAGAGTAGTCTGCTCAGATGTCCTGCAGTCCTCATAGATTATGAGATCTTCAGGACAGATTAAAGTCTCTTAAAAGGTTTTTTGTTATTCCTAATGTCTAACATAGAACTGATAGAACTGGAAATACTGGAAATATATGGAAAAATATTATGCATATATAGCTCATAAATATGTGTGTGTGTGTGTGTGTGTGTGTGCACCTTTATGTCTCCAGGCTGTAAAATGTGAAGACAGACCTGAACTGAATCACCTCCAGGACAGTTGCAAAACACCACAGGCATTACATGCACAAAAGTGTTTATCATTTATAACAAATTATGCAGATGTGCTATTAGTATATCCTATTATGTACCCGTGGGAACAAGGTGGATCCGGATGAAATTAAAAGCAAAAATAAAGAGATTTATACTATACGAATTGTGGTATGAGCTATGTAACTGCTGTGGAGGCCAGAGTGGCTCACTGATTAATCCTTTCAAAAGTATTTCTTCAGAGTCAGATTCTATTCTAGGTGCTGTGTATACTGAAGGCCAGGACTAAGGCCGCTTGACAGGCAGCATGGTAAGGACTGCCTGACACATCAGAGAAATTCAACATGGAATGGTATGATTTGTGATAGAAACAAACCAGCTTTGTAAATATGCAAAAGGACAACCTTTGGTGTGATAGTGAAGTATATCAGACTCTAGGCTTAATCCATTGTCCGTTTTATGACCTTACATAAATCACTTAACCTTCCTGAGTCAGAATTATTAGGATGGGATAAAATAGCAGCAATCAGTATATACTCAACAAATAAGTTAATTTCATTATTAATGGTATATTATGATTCATAGAATGAATTATCATCATTAATAATAATGATAGTTACTTTGTTATTAGAAATATTGATAATAGTAAAAGGGGATGCACATGATGGCCAGTGTCCTAGTTCCTACTCTGAATCACTGAAGCCTCTACTTGCTGGTCTGTATGGTGCTGTGTGCTTATTTTCTAGCCTATTTGTCATGAGTGGGTTTCTATCATTAACAAGATTCATAAGTGCCTCATCCATGAACTTACATGCTTGTGCCAAGAGACAAAGGAGAGTCTACAAGCAGCATTTACATCCACATGTTTCAGACAATAACATCAATGAGGAAAGGAAGGCTTGATCCCCAAGGCTGAGCAGAATCAGGGCCTGCTCTAAGGAGATGCTCTGTGAGGGCCAAGGTATTTGTTTGCTGGATTACAGCTCTATACACAGCACCTAGAATTGAATATGACTCTCAAGAAATACTTTTGAACATATTAATCAGTGAGCAAAACATGAACACCTGTTCCATGTGTCCCGCAAAGTTTCAGTATTTATTGTACGAATATGCACGTGTACCATTGAGAAAGCCTTCCATTTGTTAGTTTAGTTCTAAAATCTTCTCCCTTTCATCACACTTTTGTATTACCTTCCAAGGAAGAATTTTGCAGGCTCTTTCCTTCCCTATTATCTTTACTGTCCCCTTAGTACATATTCTATCAACTCTAGGTCATATTTTAATATTCAAAGTCAGCTCCAACTTTCTCTTCAAGTTATGTATTCCATTTCTCCCTTAGATCCTCTAACTTAATAGCACTTTTAACATTTTCCCCAAATCAACCCAATGTTATCCTATATTTTTTAACCTCTTCTTAGGCGAGTTCCTCCACCAGCCCTCATTTTGGTTATCTCTGTGGCTGAAGGTGTCACCTAAACCTCAAGCCTCAGCTCAGAATCACTTCCTCCGCAAATCTTCCCTGAAACTTACAAATGAGATTTTGTCCTCAGGATCTTCCATAATTTGTCTGTCTCCCTCTTAACGAATACATACACTTCTCTGTTTGATACTGTTGCATGTGTACGTGCTATGCCCATGTCTGTCTGTGAGTAAGGTAAGCCCGGCATCCTTGCCTTAGCCTGCATTTTCTTTAGTGCTGATTACTCAGTGTGTGTTACCTAAATGAAGAAATAGAAGAATTTCAAATTTGAAAAGAAAGGTATTGAATTTCATGTTTAAAAATTATCTCTTCCCTTTTCTACTCACCCTTTAACTCACCATCCAGGCAAACTGGCTTCACCTCCTACTACAAATGTCTTGTTGTCTGAATGAATTAGTCCGCTCCCATGAGTGACAGCTCCACAACATCCTTCTTTGAATCCACCAGGGATTGTGGCCTGTTACGCTTTAGGAAGATTAGAAGGTTTGGGAAAGTTCTCTGTATGTGTTTGTGTGAGCAAAAGCCAGCCCAATCTCATGTAAATATGTCCTTGCCTCTGTTTCTGTCTCATAGTTACCTGACTCCATTCCTGGTACAGGAAATGCAACCAGTTGGGCTTTTTAAAAATGACTCTTTCAGACTTTTTTCTATGCAGCCATTGTCCATTTCTGGGATATGCCTATGTGAAGTCCTGTGACTCATCTTTCTTGTTGGAGTTACCCTTTCTCACGTGACAAATGGCTGGACAGAGACTCAGTGTGGCAGTGCTGCCACCCGCATCACTAATGAACACAGCAATCACCTTTTATTGGGAGGTGGAGCTTGTACAGCCCTTTTAGGACTATGGTTCCTCTTTCTTGAACCTCCAAACTACCTGAACACTGGCACCTGTGCACAAGTATAGGGACCGCGTATTGACTCAGTCTAACACTATAGAACCTGGGGACTGTGTCTACACTGGCTCCCTTCTCACAAGGTATCTGTTCTTCAGCTTTCTGGGAGTTTATCTAAAACCAGAGTTGTAAAATCGGGTGGTAAGGAAACACATTTTAGGAAATGGTTTGCAAGTTCTCAGATTCATCAGGTAATATTTCTTCTTGGAAATCATGGTATTTCTTGATGGCAAGTGACTTTGAAGGTATGAAGTGAGGCATAAAAGTCTCTATTAATTTCTCTCATGGTACCTGTTTGAATAGACTAGTTTGGATACAGAAACAATTGAATTACTTACATATTTATTTATCATTATTCATTTACTACTTTAAAACCAGGTGTATCAGTAAGAAGCGTTCGTTATACATATATATATATAAATCAGTGATTTTGTTGCCAGCCCCTGGGGACTTTTACTTTGGGAAACCATTTGCAATGTCGAGGGAGGGAGCATTTCAGACAGTCTGAGAAGTTGAGGGCTGAGGAGGAGTACCTGCTAATAATTCTGTCCTTCTGGGAAGTGTGAAGTCTAGAAGAAAAAGAAAGATCAAGGGTGGGCTGAATCTGAGAAAAGAACAGATGGGCCATGGTTATGCCTGCCAGAGGCATGGGCAGAGAGAAATGAAAAACTGTTCCTGCTCTCTTTCCCCTCTAAACAGGGAACACGTACACCAGAGCTCAATGTGGGTTGGGGCAGATGGAATGCTTAGAGAAAAAGGTTGGCAGCGCCTTCTCCAGAAGAAGAGGAGGCAGTCCCATGGTACTTATTTCCTCTGAAACCAGAGCTAGCCTCTGCTCTGCGTCTTGGGGAGCAGGAAGGAAAACTTGTCAGGAAAGCAGCTATGAAGAATCTGAAAACGTTACTCACAGCATGTCCCATCCTCTAGGAATTATTTCTGATTTGGAAAGAGTTCTTTGTTTCAATACTTCATTATAGGTAATGCTTTTCATTTTTCACTAATGGAAGTTGCTCTGATATAGGACAGCCCTGTATGTAAAGTTTGGTCTCAAGACAAGAAGCGTCAGCATCACCTGTGAACCTATTTGAAATGCAAATCCACGGAATCAGAAATACTGGGAGGAGAGCTCCATATCTGTGCTTTAAAGTACCCGCCAGGTGATTCTGATACAGGCAGAAGATTGAGAACTACCATAAGGAGAGCGTAGAGGAGGGAATCTCTTATAGCTTTGGGTCACCCCTTTAGCGGTGCTGTGATTTTGCATAGATGACTCACACTCATCAAAGCTGATGGCTCCTGGCTGTTGAAAGGATTAAATGGGGTAATGAGTGTGCAAATGCTTAAACAATAGGAAGTGCAAAAACTTTCTGAGCAAACATCTGTTTGTAGGAAATGGGTGGAGAGAGAGAGAAAGAGAAACTGACTCTATAGTGCCACACAAGTCTGTTTGGCAGAGAAAAGTAATATTCTGTGTTCCTTCATATTCCCTAGCCTCCTTTGCAGTGAGGCTGAAGCTGGCCAGTGGTTGTGAGTGGAAGTGACATCTGTCTATACCAGCCAGAGGCAGTTAGAACCAGGGTAATTCTTCCGTTCTTTTGTTTCTCTTCCATGAGTCATACATCCTTTCCTACCAGACTCTCTATGAACCAGGATTAAATTTTAATTGTGTTCAGCTAGTGAGAGATTTCAGGAGTGAAACGTTCAGGTAGCATAGATTATTTTGGTCAGCAATGTAGAAGAAAAAACACTGAGAAAGACAGAAAGATTGACAATGAGGTATGGTTGATTTGCAGAAAGAGAAAGATACTGTCTATTGATAAAAAAGAAGCAGACACTGGACCATGTCTTCATCTTTGTAAGTCCTGGGAAGCAGAGATCCCTGCAAGACTTAATACCAAAAGGATAGATGATTTTCTAGTGCATTGTTATTTAATCAATGCCTATGAATCTGACCAATTTAGACAGATATTCTACATTCTTTGGTTGTAGAGTGGGAAGAGGGTAGGGTGACTTGAGCTTGCCTCTCATAATAATTCTAGAATTCTGTTCAAAAACAACTCTATTTCAAGACTCCTAATGTGTTGTTTACCTTTCTTTGTGTAACATTAACTCAGTATCTCTAATGCACTTCTTTTCCTTTGCATTCAGAAGCACAAACAGAAGTAGGAATTTGGCCAGGCATAGTGGCTCACACCTGTGTTCCCGGCATTTTGGGAGGCCGAGGTGGGCGGATTGCCTGAGGTCAGGAGTTCAAGACCAACCCGGCCAACATGATGAAATTCCGTTTCTACTAAAAAAAAAATACAAAAATTAGCTGGGTGTGGTGGCAGGCACGTGTAATCCCAGCTACTCAGGAGGCTGAGGCAGGAGAATCGCTTGAATCTGAGAGGCAGAGTTTGCAGTGAGCCAAGATGATGCCACTGCACTCCAGCCTGGGCAACAGAATAAGACTCTGTCTCATAAAAATGTAAGAATTCCACCAATGATGATCTGTCTCTCCTTCTTTCTTTCCTTCAGGTCAATTTCTTAGTAATATTCTGAATGCTCTACTATTCTAGCTTTCAATTGCACAGAACCACTGATGTGTTGCTGAGTATAACTGGCACTTTTTAACATTAGTGTATGCACCTGTACAGTTTGACTTCATCCTTAGAGAAAGCTGACTCATTCTTATCTTTCAGAGGCCAGGTTATGATATCACTTGTTTCAGAAAATCTTCTCTGGCTCTCTACTCCTAGATAAGTTAGTCCTCTTATGTGATCCCTCAAAAAAGAAATTTACTCTTCCGTTAAGGAGAGTACATGGAATGGCAGCACCTACTGAATCTAGGAATGGAGTCAGTTAGAAGAGATCTTTCAAAGTTTTGTGTTAGACACTTTTGGTTACAACACCACAAGACAAGTAGATAGCCATTGTGTTGGACACAGAAAGCCAAAATTCCCTTTTCTGGTTTGAAATATCCAATATGCAGAGGTGATTACTTTCTGGATTAAAGAGAGAAATGGAATTTCACTTTAATCTCTGGATTTAAAATAGGTGGATTGAAATATACAGGTATTCCAACAAACTCCAGAAAGAATAGTCCTAATAACCTACTCCTGTGTCCTAAGATTCAAAATGAGATGACCTAAATCATGAGGACCTGGCTGGTTTTGAGCAAATCCAAAGTGTAAGAAATGAGACTAATGAGAATAAAATTACCTTGAGTCAGGGGAGAGTTAAGGTTAGCTTCCCAAGTCTGATATAAAGTCTCGTTTGGTATTCAGGCATGGCATTATGGCATGGAAATATTGGAAAGACTTTTCATTCTTAGAACTCTCAGAATGGTAAATATAAGCTAAATAGCTTTAATATTTGGAATTTATATTTGTAGGACCTTTGAAATTAGATGATAGAATATGTGAGCTCTAGTCCTTTCACTAAAAGACAACTGCAACCTAGACTGAGAAGTTTCCCAGAAGCACGATACAGACTGAACTTTTTGGCTTGGCCATCAACAGTAAGCAATGTTCATAATAGATTGATTAAGATAGTTATTGTTGCTTGACTTTCAATAAAGGAGTGACAGTAATTTGGAAGGAATAAACACTCAAAGGGAGACACTAGATATTCTTCAAACGATGTATGGGCTATAACAAATAATTGAAAAACTGAATTCATAAATAAATGAATACATACTTACATTCGTGTATACATATATATTTAGGTGGAATGTGCATGTATTTGTACCAGAACTTGTGGAGCAGCCCACAGAAAGAGACTCTTATTAAAGTGGTTATTACATTCAATTGTAGCTTTTTAAAATTTATTTATTTATTTCAAATAGGAGTTTCTGGTATAGAAAGTTAGTTATCTTTTTAATTCATACCACAAAATATTTTACGCCCATTCTAATTCTACCCCCACATACATTAGTATCCTTTCTAGTGTTTAGTATGTGTCCTTGGTTTTATCCTAGAAGAATATAAAGTGTTTTGTATACATGTGTGTTTTATATAATTCATAATGTAATATTCAACACTGTGTCTTGAAGCATTATCTATGTTTTTCTTATAAATTTAAATGAATGTTTTCATTTCTCCTGATCCTCATTAACACTTGGAATTGCTCAACTTAAAAAATATAATGAAAGTAAATTTGGTATTTTGTTCTATGTTTTAATTTTTCTTGCCTTTTTATATCTTAATCACATATTCTGATATTATTATTGTACCTTTTCCTTTAATAAATTAGGTTAGTATTTATTATTATTTTCTTAATTACCCTAAAGATCAAAACATGCATTTTTTTATTTATTATAGTCTAATATACATTATTACTTTTACCACTTTCTCAACAATGCTAAAACTTCAAATATGTTAACTTCATTTACCTACTCCTGTGGTTTATATTACTATTTTTACAAATTTAATTCCACATGTGTTTAAAAATATGGTTTTTTGGCTAAATTTAATTTATGTTTACCCATGTAGTTTTCTGTCTCCAAAATTTTTGTTGAGCTATATACAAACCTTACTGCTGTTATACTTTTGAAGGCAATCTCCTCCCCAAATGTCACTGTTTTCAGATTGCTCTTTTTTTTTTGTCCTGTAGATTTCAAGGGCTTTACTTTATTTGTGAATTGGTGTGATTTTCTTTGCATTTATTCTGCTGGGGATTTGCAGAAACTTCATGAATGGTGGATTGATTTCTTTTTTAATTGTGCATCCAGCATTTTTTCAAAGATTGCTTCTTCCCATTTCTTACTCCCTTTCTGTGACTCTAATCTTGTGATTCCAGTTGCATGAACTTTTTAAATGTGCTGCATTTTATATTTTTGTTACAAGGTTGGTCTTATGTGTTTTCTTTTTCTGCCCCTCTGCTTCATGCTAATTATTTCTAGTGACTTAATTTCCATGTCATGAATCCTCTCTCCTGCTGTGTCTAATTGTGGCTAAACCTATTTACTAAGTTCTTGGTTTTGTTTATTGTGTTTTTTTTCCAGTTTTGTAATATTAATTAGATTAGTTTTACAGATTTTGTCTTGTGATAAAACTCTGTTTTCTAACTATTTTATTTTACTATATATTGAACATATTAATCTTAATTACTTTAAATTTCATTATCTATTTACCTCAATGTCTGGGTAAACATGTCTATTTCTAGTATTTTCTTGATCATATTGGGTTTTGGTAATTTACTTCTGTCTTACAATATGCCCAGTAATTCTCATTGAATAATCAATAGTATGATGAAAACATTATAGGTGATATGGATGATACTATCTTTTTCAAGAGAAAGTTCACCCTTTCTCTGTTAAGCAGAAATACTGAGATCCTATTCATATAAGTTCTTAGGACATAAGTTTACTTGAGACTAACATGAATTTAGGTTAAGTGTCTTTTACTGTGGTGTTGCCTGTGGCCATTTCTTCTGTTAGGTCCTAAACTCTAATCTTTGTTTCCTTATTACCAAAGGCTGCCAATCCTCAGCTTTGTTTCAGAGAAGTTTTTCTTGATGTGTTCTAATGTGCAACTTAAGAATTTTGCAAATATGTATTTGTAAGTCACAGTGATATTCTCTTACTTTCTCAACAAAGCATTAGCTCCTCAACTATCTGGGTTTTTATTTTAATTAGTTTGTTTGTTAACTTGGGTTTTCTCACTAATTCCTTGAAAGTTCCAGTTATACACTGGTTTCTCTGCCTTTAGTAACAGATGCTCTTTCTGGGCGCTTTGCATATTCTTAGCTTCTTGCCTACTATTCAGAATTCACACAGACACCAAGGTTAAAATATGCAGCTACTGAATGTCGTTTACCTTTCTGAAATGTTCTCTTCTGTTAGATCCTGCCTTCCTCAATTTCTAGCTGCCTCAGAAACTTTTTAATAGCTTAAGTCAGATTTTGTTTTCTATTTTATCCATTTTTCCTAGTTGTTCTTGGTGACAGCATTATTCAGCCACAAACTACCTTCACACTTCTCAGCTGGAAAAGACAGTTTTCTCCTTGATAATTTGTAGTGCTCTATTTTCTAGTGAAGTTGTGCATCAGGTTATATATTTGATGGGTGATTAAATATTATGATTTATCTATCATCCATTCTTGTTATTTCTATTTATATAGTATTTAAGTCCTTCCCTACTCTAAGGGTTCCCTTTAGAACATTCTCCAATGTTCTCTATGGTTAACTTAATTATTATGCCTTTCCCATTTAGAAGGATTTAGGCTATAAACAGTAGCTATGAAAACTATAAAACTTAGATCTTGGTCTCTAGTACCATTCTGTAATAAAGGAAACTAAGGTTTTTTTTTGGAGAAATCATTGGTTTTATGACTGAAATAGAAAATATGCAAAATCAGTTTGAAGCATCATATAATGCCAGAAAGTAAAAAAGTGTCCCCCACCAAAAAAAAAATAATGAAGGTATGTTGAAGGAACACAGGCATTGATAGTAACAGCTTCAAAAGGCCAAAGCTTGAAAAAATAAACAAAATAAAGTACTATTAAATTATAACCCAATGTATAAAATAATTTTCCCTAAGTCTGTTGCTGATATAAATAAATTATTGAATACATAAATAAATGTGGTTAATAGACAAGTCCTTCATACAGAATTCCATGTAATCAATGTAGCTATACTCCTATTGAGGAGGTGGAGCATAACACGCCACTTTTTTTTTTTTTTGAGACGGAGTTTCACTCATTACCCAGGCGGGAGTGCAATGGCGCAATCTTGGCTCATCGCAACCTCCGCCTCTTGGGTTCAGGCAATTCTCCTACGTCAGCCTCCTGAGTAGCTGGGATTACAGGCATGTGCCACCATGCCCAGCTAATTTTTTGTATTTTTAGTAAAGACGGGGTTTCACCATGTTGACTGGGATGGTCTCTATCTCTTAACCTCGTGATCCACCCGCCTCGGCCTCCCAAAGTGCTGGGATTACAGGCGTGAGCCACCGCGCCCTGCCCAATACCCCACTTCTTATGTGGAGATGGCACACAATGACTTCCTTACAAACAGTACAAAAACTAGGGGGGGAGACAGTAACTTTACCATGGGGAAAAGTGACAATTACTACCTCAGCCATATAACTGAGATTCATGTAAACAACTATGTCATGTCTACAGTATGCACTCATGATATGATGAGAACATTTTATGCTCTTCCTAAAAAAAAAAAAACACACACATTACCCCAGTCTAATCATGAGAAAAATATCAGATAAAACCAAATCGAAAGACATTGCATAAAATATATGGCCAGTACTCCTAAAAACTGTGAAAATCATCAAAGTCAAGGAAAAGCTGTGATTCTAAGAGACTGTCTCATTCAAGAAATGCCGAAAGAGATACAGCAGGTAAATATCATATGATTCTTATGGTATCCGGTGATTTTGAAACATATAAAATACAGAAAAACTAAGGGACTCTGAATAAAATATGCATGTTACTTACTAGTAATCCATTAATGTGGGTTCTTTAATTGTGATAAAAGGTCCATACTAATATAAGATGTTAATAAGAAAGGAAACTAGGCACATCATAAAGCAATCCTCTGTACTATATTTATGACTTTTCTATAAAATTACAATTTCTAAAATAAAAAATGAATTTAAAAAAATGGGGACTGGAGTCAGACAGCCTGGATTTGAATCCTGATTTCCTTACACATCTATATATGACTAAATAATTGTAATCTCTTAAAAGAGCCAGGGCAGAAACAATATTGGTAGAAATACTGGCCTAAATTTTATAAAGTTGCAGAAAATTATAAATCCACAGGCCAAAGAAGTTCAATGAATTTTTTGTAGTCCAATTGTAATAAAGACAACTGTACAAACATGCAACATCATAAAATCACTAAACAGTGACACAGACTAAACTATATAGATAGCCAGGAAGTGGAGGAAGGCAGCATGTTACATACAGAACAGTAAAGATGATGATTATAGTATATTTCTCATCAGAAATAATGTAACTGACAAGAAAGCAGAGAACAAAATTAAGTGGTCAAATAAAATATGTTCACCCTAAATATCTAGTGAAAATATTTTTCAAAAGTAAACATGAAATGCATTTTCATAAATAGAAATTGTAAAAAAAAAAAAAGTATAAGCAGATGTGCATAACAAGAGATGTTGAAGGTAGCTCCTAAAGCAAAGGAAAATAACACCAGATGAAAATAGGGATCTTCACCAACAGACATGAAACATTGAATATGGTAATGATACAGGCAGCTACATGTATGTGTGTGTATGTTTATACATATATATGTGTGTCATTTATGCTTTTAAATATTTATATCTATGGTTTTTTATACTTCTTTGAAAGATCATTGTTTAAACAAAAATAATAGCAAAGTTATGGGGATTTGTTAAAGGTGACAACACTGCATAAAATTCAAAAAGGACAAAAATAGAAGTACAGTTTTTTAATATTCTTTTATATGAAGTGGCATAACTTCAATTAAAAGTAAATTGTCATAAATTAATTGTATATAATATAAATTCTATATCAACTACTAAAACAACAAAACAAAGGGTTATAGCTGAGAAGCAGCAAAATGTATTAAATTAAAATATTAAACATATGTTAATACAAAAGAAAGCAGAAAATGAAGAAAAATGGAATAAAAAAAGATGGGAAAAGTTGAAAACAAATGGCAAGATGAGTGACTCAAACCTTCCTACATCCTAGCTATCACATTGCAGGTTGGCTGTCAAAACTTCCCATATGAAAGGCAAAAATTGTCACTTTAGTTAAAATCATATTAAATTCAACCATATAACTTCTATGCTGTATGCAAATAAAATATTTTAAACACAGAGTCACAAATAGACAAAAAAGGAAAAGGACAGAAAAGATATACTTTGCTGACATTAGTTTTTAAAAAATCTAAAGTGGCTATGTTAATGTCAGACAAAGTAGAATTCAGGGCAAAGAATATTTCTTGGGATAAAGAAGGTCATTTTATTCTGATAAAGGAGCCAATTCACCCAAAGGACATAACATTCATAAATGTTTATATACCTAATAACAGACCTTCAAAATTCATGAAGCAAAAATTGATGTAAGTGCAAGGAGAAAGAAACAAAGCCAAATTATAGCTCAAGATCTCAATAACCCTATCTTCATAATTGGTAGAACAAATAGACGCAAAATCATCAAAAATATACAAGACTTAACAGTATCAGCCAACTTATCTATTGATATTTACAGAATACTTATATCAACAAAAGAACATACATTCTTTTCAAGAGCACATGAATATTTACTGAATATTGGATTTTCCTAAATTTATTGTGCCATTGGATTTGTGTGACTTGGATTTTCCTAAAATTTATTGTGCCATTTTTTATATACTAGAATATGGTAGTACATAAAAAATGGCACAATAAATTTAGGAAAATCCAAGTCACACAAAGTATGTTCTCACACCACAATCACATTAAATTAAAATTAATAATAGAAGTTTCTCTGGAAGATCCTTAGGCATTTTAGAACTATGTAATGCATTTCTACATAATCTAGGGATCAGAGAAGAGGGAAATTAGAACATATTTTAAACTGAATGACAGAGTTCATTTTACCACGCCCCTCACCACCTCCACTGGAACAGGTGCTGGTATCCATGGCTAAGCAACCCACAGATGGTTCAAATCACAGGACTCTGTACAGACAACCCCCAGTACCAACTCAGAGCCTGGTAGACTTGCTGGGTGGCTAGATACAGAAGAGAGATGACAATCACTACAGCTCTACTGTCATGAAGCCACATCCATGGGAAAAGGGGGAGAGTTCTATATCAAGGGAACACCCTGGGGGACAAAAGAATCTGAACAACAGTCTTCAGCCCTAGACCTTCCCTTTGACAGAGGCTACCCAAATGAGAAGGAACCAGAAAATCAACTCTGTTAATATGAAAAAACAAGACCCTTCAATACCCCTCAAAAAATCATACTAACTCAACAGCAATGGATCCAAACCAAGAAGAAATCTTTGATTTACCTCAAAAAGAATTAAGGAGATTAGTTATTAAGCTGATCAAGGAGGCAGCAGAGAAAGACAAATCCCACTGTAAGAAAATCAAAAAAATAATACAAGAAGTGAAGGGAGACATATTCAATGAAATAGATAAATAAATAAAAAACAATCGAAACTCCAGGAAACAATTGACACAGTTATAGAAATACAAAATGTTCTGGAAAGTCTCAGCAATAGAATCGAACAAGTATAAGAAAGAAATTCAGAGCTTGAAAACAAGGTCTTCAAATTAACTCAATCTAACAACAACAAAGGAAAACAAATATAGGAAAATATAAACAAAGGTTCCAAGAAGTCTGGGATTATGTTAAATGACCAAACCTAAGAATAATCAGTGTTCCTGAGGAAGAAGAGAAATCTGAAAGTTTGGAAAATATATTTGGGAGAGTAATTGAGGAAAATGTCCCCAGCCTTGCTAGAGACTTAGACATCCAGATACAAGAAGCACAAAGAATACCTGAGAAATTCATTGCAAAAAGATCACCTAGACACATTATCACCAGGTTATCTAAAGTTAAGACAAAGGAAAGAATCTTAAGAGCTATGAGACAAAACCACCAGGTAACCTAAAAAAGAATACTTATTAGATTAACAACAGATTTCTCATTAGAAACCCTTCAACCTAGAAAGGACTGGGACCCTATCTTTTGTCTCCTCAAACAAAACAATTAACAGTCAAGAATTTCCTATCCCAGAAAACTAACCTTCATATATGAAAGATTGATACAATCTTTTACAGATAAACAAATGCTGAGAGAATTTACTACTACCAAGCCACCACTACAAGAACTGCTAAAAGGAGCTCTAAATCTTGAAACAAAGCCTGGAGCTATAGAGAAAAAAATCTCACAAGACTTGTAAAACAAAAATACAATTTAAAAAACAAAAATGACAAAACAAGAAACCAAGGTATACAAGAAACAAATTGTACCATAAATGGAAGAGTAGCTCACATCTGAATACTAACATTGAATGTAAATGGCCTAAATGTCTAAATTAAAATATACAGAATTGCAGAATGGATAAGAATTCACCCACCAACTACCTGTTGCCTTGAAGAGACTCACCTAACACATAAGGACTCACATAAACTTAAGGTAAAAGGGTGGGAAAAGACATTTTATGTAAATGGACACCAAAAGTGAACAGGAGTAACTATTCTTATATCAGACAAAGCAAACTTTAAAGCAACAGCAGTTAAAAAGATGAAGAGGGACATTATATAATGATAAAAGGCCTTGTCCAACAGGAAAATATCATAATCCTAAACAAATATGCACCTAACACTGGAGCTCCCAAATTTATAAAACAATTACTAATAGACCTAAGAAATGAGATAAAACAGCAACATGATAATAATGAGGGACTTCAATACTCCACTGACAGCACTAGACTGGTCATCAAGACAGAAAGGCAACTAAGAAACAGTGGATTGAAACTATACCCTGGAACAAATGGACTTAAGGGATATGTACAGAACATTCCAACAACTGCAGAATATACATTCTATTCAATGGCACATGGGCCTTTCTCCAAGATAGACCATATGATAGGCCACAAAATGACCCTCAATAAATTTAAGAAAATTGAAATTCTTCAAGTACTCTTTTAGAACGCAGTGGAATAAAACTGTAAATCAACTTTAAAAGGAACTCTCAAAACCATACAAATACATTGAAATTAAATAACCTGCTCATGAATGATCACTGGGTCAAAACTGAAATCAAGATGGAAATTAAAAAATTATTCAAACTGAACAACCATAGTGACACGACCTATCAAAACCTCTGGGATACAGCAAAGGCAGTGCTTCAAACCTAGATCATGGGTTGATGGGTGCAGCAAACTATCATGGCACATGTATACATGTGTAACAAAACTGCACATTTTGCAAATGTATCCCAGAACTTAAAGTAAAATAACAAAAAAGAATAATTTCAGTGTTGATAAAGTAAAAATTAAGCAGTAAAATAAATAAATAAAAAATAACTACAAGGTCAGGGGCAGTGACTCATGCCTGTAATCCGAGCACTTTGGAAGGATGAGGTGGAGGATCACTTGTGTCCAGGAGTTCAAGACAAGCCTGGACAACACAGTGAGACGCCATGTCTACCAAAAATACAAAAGTTAGCTGGACATGGTGGCACCTGTAGTTCCAGCTACTTGGTAGTCTGAAGTCCTAGCTCTCTGCAGTCTCAGCTACTTGGTAGGCTGAAGTGGGAGATCCTTTAAGCTCAGGGAATTGAGGCTGCCGTGAGCTGTGTTTGTGCCACTGCCCTCCAGCACAGGAAACTGAGCAAGACCCTGTTTCAAAAAACATAAAAATAATGAAATTTTTAAACAAAATAAAATCATTAAAAGAGTATAATTGGGCTATTTGTAATGCAAAGAAAGGATAAATGCTCCATTCACCCTGATATGATTATTATGCCAATGCATGCCTGTGTCAAAATATTTCATGCATCACATAAATATATGCACCTAACTATTTACCCACAAAAAATTTTAAAAAGAGTTTAAGTAAAACTAACTTAATTCTCCAAAGGTTATTTTTGTTACTTTTGGGGCTAGATATATCTCTTAAGCTTCTATAATAAACAGATGGATCTTGAGGAGGACGAAGAACATCTAAGGCATTTAGGACAAGAAAATGATGTCTAAAATCAAATATAGATGCCCATCTATCCTATGCTCTCTCTCCCCGCATACACATTTGTTTCATCAAACAAATGCTTTGTAGGACAAACTTTAGGGCAATCTTAAGAGTATGAATTCAGGTCTATAAATTGTTTTTCTGAAAGTCTGTGAAGTGTCTTGCAGCTGAATAATCCTGAGAATCATTCAGAAGATGGAAAATCTTAAATAAGGGCATGGATACTTATTCTTTAAAATGAATGTTAGGAAATAACAGTGGGCAATAAAAATAATGTAGTGATATGTAAAAATGACACGCAGCCTAACTTAGTCACCAAGCCACCCTCCTCAGCCAAGATTCATTAGTCTCCACATCAGTTTTGCTATTGAGTACCTTTATAGAAATGCATGCAATGTAATGGAAATGTACCTGCACCTTATTATACAAGTCATCTGAATATAAATAATGCAGGAGGCCTGCTCTCTGCAAAAAGATGTTGTGTTAGAAAAAGAAAACTGTAAACAGATTTCTAGTGATAGGTATTGTATATGCTCCAGACAGCATCAAGGTTTAATACGTGTGTGAGTGTAAATGTGAACATGTCCTCTCTTACACACACACACACACACACACACACACTCCTTTAACAGCACTGGATTTGCGCCTGCTTGTGTTTTTGTTTTTTGTTTTACTTTTTTCTTTTGTATTCCTCAGCGAATCTCTACGGAATCTGTAATGTGAGTGTTCTTTGTTCATGAAATTGTATACAAGGTTCTCCTGAAAATTAATAAGGCTGTCTCCAACTCACAGCCCTATTTGCATACTGCTCCCCTACCAGTTAGCTTTTGATTTTCCTCTGTATCTCTTTATCTTCAGGCTGCAGCCGAATGGTTCCTCTGCCAAATCCCAGACCACCCGTTCATACAGATTTCAGATGATATTCTTCAATTCTGGACATTGTATTTTGGACATTTACTGCTGTAAGGCTCTTATGATTATTTTATATATCCTTTTCCTAAAAGATAAAATATGTGTCAGATTAACTCAATAAGGCAGTGCTAAAGGGTTAATGAAAACAAAATTCTATAAAAATAATTAGGATTATAACCAAGAGCTTTCCAATAAAGTTACAGTGCAACTAACCCTTTAAGAGTATAATATTAAGTAAATCTAATTTAATAGATTGTTAAATTGCTGGGTATTCTGGTTTTTTTTTTTTTTTTCCCCCTTACTACTGGGATTCTCTCTGAGAAGAACTCAGCAAAGGAAAGATTTACCTGTTCCTTTATGGCCTAATATAATTGAAGACTTTGATGCATGAACAAAAAGAGTTAGACCTGCTGAGAAGCTTCCAATATTCTCTCTCTCTCTGTCTCTCAAACCATCTCTCGATTCCCAATAAGGCTCTACCGTATATCATTAGTTAAAGATGTTTACAAGGCCATTGCTCATGATTTTGAGGTTGAGATTAGCAGTACCTTTAAACCAATAAAAGGCACATTATTTATGCTGGAGGGCATATATTTAGCTCTCAGGAATCTCATGGCCCTTGGCCTATCCCCAGATTCTGAATGTTCCCCCTTCCCTTGAAACCTGATTTTCTCTTTATAATTTCAAAGATCTCCTGGAATTGGCAATATGTACATACTTATCTTTTCAACAAGAAGAATAGTTCACATACTTTTACCCTCTTAAATTAAATCCAAAGCACGTTGGATTCCATCACAGTGGCAAGAGAACTTTTCAGAAAGCCACGACCAAAATGTTTAATAGTCTTAAAAGCTATAGTGGGGAAAAAATAAAATGCTTGATTTTAAAGCCTTTACTGGATATGTATTAGTGGAAGAGAATAGAGCAGGAAACATGCATGCCTTTGTAACAAGTTACATCTCTGGTGTCAAAGGCACAGATGTGCCATGTGCAAGCACTGTAAAACAAAGGAGAGCCACCCTGCTCAGCATGAACTGACATATGTGTAAAATGTTACTTCCGCAGGAGGCTCAGCAGCTGAACAGATGAGCTAGCAGTCAAGAAAGTGTTCATCCTCTTCTATGTGGATTTTGTCTTGACTGTCTCAGAAGATGCTTGGTGTTCCTTTGGAAGTGTTGTCTGTGTTTGATTCAACAGTTACTTTTTGGATGATCAAGCAGAGTGAAAAAGCATATCTGTATCTAATGCTGATGAGGAGGAATCTCAGGATCTGAGCTGGCACTGGGGGACACGTATGTCTTAGCATGTTCTCTAGCCATTCTCCCCCTTTCTATGTATACTGCGATATTATTCTAAAATGAATTATTGATGCTTTAGGACATGTATGGAAGTAAATTTGCATGCAGATTTTCTTGGTGAGGGGAGAGATGAATACATTCTAATGTCTGATAAACTCACTCCGATAAGCAACTGGGGTTACTCTAAAAGGAGATGAGATTTTCCTTGTTAACGTGTGAACAAGAAGGCACTCTCCAGGAAGGCCACGGGTCTCAGAAGAGGGGAGCAAGTTGGGAATTGGGTATATCCCAAGACAAAATCATGTGAAAGGTTTCCATTTTTGTGCCCCACCCATCACACTTTGGACTAGAAGTTTAGTCAGATGCAGCATGCCTCTTTTATTTCTGAACATTCAACACATTTAAATTTCCTTTTGTTATCAAAACTCCTCAGTAAAATCAATATTTGCATTAAAATATGTAAACAGTATTGTAGAAAATCAAGCAATGGACATTTAATGGAAGTACAGTCTATCCCATATTCTCCTTTCCTGTTTTGAAAAGTCTGTGAGGAATAAGTGACATCTTATTGAGAAGAACTGTGGAACCGAAGTTCTAGGTGTTTGCTAGTATTAGTAACCACCCAAAAGCTGAATTCAGATGTTCTTAAGACAGACATGTAACAGCCCAGGGACATAGCTCAAAGGTGAAAGGGAGACAACTCCCTCTTCTCAAATACCTTGTAGGAAATTCATCCTTACAGGGATTGAAACTACCAACAAGATTATACTTCCTATGTACTTAACAAGAAGTGACAGCAATCTTTAGCCTTTCATTAAATGTCTTTTGTAGGCATTTTGAACTCTCATTACTGCCTTGGGAAAAGATTGAGATATGCAAGATGGTTTTTCTTTTTTAAAATGTCCCAGGATTGTGCTAATTTGGGGATCTGTTTTGATTTGTCTTACTGGCTTTATTATTTGGTGTCAGCTCTTAAATTCACCTCTTTTCAAAGGGTAGACCTGCCTCTAGATATTTCTTCCTTTCTAACCTATTGACTCTAGTTTGTGATGAATGAGAAAACAAGAAACAGTGAACTAGAATAATAGAAAATGATTTTGTAAGTTGTGCCTGAACAGATTGCTTCTAAGTCAAGAGCAGATTTGCTATTAGTTTAGATCAGGTATTAGCTCCTCTGGGCCGCACAGCTTCCCTAGTGCTCTCTACTTGGTTCTCCCAAATCGCATTGCCCTGTGTCCATCTATTTCTTATCAATTTCTATTGATAGACTATATGTTCCCTGAACTTCAGGACTTGGCATATCTTGATGATAAGTTATTCCCATTGCTTATCAAAAAGTCTTGAAGATGGTAGGTTTTCAATGATATTCTTAGCTGAAACAAATAAATGAGACATTCACTATTATCTCTTACTTTTATCAGAGGAGTAATATAGTATTTTTAAAATTATGTCCTCCAGCTCTCTTCTTTCTTTATGTCCCATGTCCATAAGCCCACATTCCCCAAAATTACTTAAATTAGGGTTTAATACTCTGTATGTAGATTGGAGTCACGGAGCACTCCCGTAAAGCCCCTATGTCTGGGCCTAACCAAGAGCAATTCAATCACTTCTCTGTGAGTGTGACCTATGAAACACTTTTTTATACTTATTATTTTATACATGTATATTTGTGTGTATTTATTTTTACTGCCAATTCTTCCAGGTAATCAAAATGTGAAGCTGAGATTAAGAATCACTGAATTTGTCTACTCTGTTTTACTGATGTCTTTGCTTATCATCAAGTATTTTGTATGTAGCATTGATTCATTTTGTTTTGTTTTTTCTTCATTAATTTGAATATTCTGTACTGTTTTTAAGTGTACATGGCATCCTTTAAATTTTTTTTCATCTTTGACAAATTTCAGGGGTTGCCATTAAGTACAAATGAAAGTTTGGCTAGATATATAATAATTGGGAATGAACCTTTTTCCCTCAGCAACTGAAATGGTTAGGCTTCGTGTCTCCACCCAAACCTTACCTTGAATTGTAATTACCCGTGATCCCCATCATCTTCACGTGTCAAGGGAATGGCCAGGTGGAGGTAATTGAATCACGACCGACAGTTTTCCCATCTGTTCTCGCGAGAGTGACTGAGTTCTCAGACGATCTGATGGTTTTAGAAGGGGTTCTTCCTCCTTCGCTGAACATTTCTCCTTCTGTTGCTTTCTGAAGAAGGTCTCTTCACCTTCTGGCATGATTACAAGTTTCCTGTGGCCTCCCCAGCCCTGCTGAACGGTGAGTCAATTAAACCTCTTTCCTGTATAAATTATCCAATCTTGGGAAGTACTTTATAGCAGTATGAAAACAGACTAATAAAGCAACTTATGACAATTTCAGTTTTTTGGCATTTACTGATACTGAGAAAAAAATGTTTTATTAGTCACTACACTCTTATTAGTACTTCCCCTAGCTTCATAAATATATCCCCTTAAATGTCTTTGCAAGTAGAAATTAGGTAGTTTCTAAATTCTCTCTGCTTTTATTTGGTTTTAATTGTTTTCAGAGAGCAGAATTGGAATTCTTTTTTCATATTGGCTGTCTTCTTTTGAAGTACAAGGTGTTCTAATGTATCTTGTAATTTTTCTCAGCGGGCTCTGTGTGCTCAATATTGAGATTTAGGATTGGTTCTGTCAGAGTGGTGTGAGTTCCTATGAAATCTTTTAAGCCCCAAAGAAGGGGCAGATGTTGAAGTCAATTATAGTCTTTTGTTACAAATATGGGCTTCAGGTGCTCATGGAGAGGAATAAATAAACTACAGCTGGAGGCAACCTGACCAGAGAATCACTGCTGGGCCAAAGAGATTGTTGCCTTGTGTACCAGGGCAGCTAAGTTGCTGTTTCAGTAGCTACCTGCAGTTTACACCTGAGGCCTAAGAAGCAGCTGGGATTCACAGGGGATGTATTGTTATTTGGAAAACACCGTGGTGGGTATTTTTCTAGGTGGTTCCATCTTTCTTGGTGGGAGAAACTATCAAAAGAAGGTGAATAGCTCTGTATAGTCGAGTAACAAGAGTTAGACCTGTTCCTTGGAGGAGACAAAACCAAAACAGACAACAAGGAAAAGAAAAAAAAAAGAGAGATCCTGGATGGGGAGGTTAAGGCAGGTGGGAGGAAATGTGCTTTGGAAAACGAAGGCACTCTTGGTGTCTTGATGTTATCAAAGAAGGTTGAACAGTGAGAAAATTTATCTGGATGACCTGGAAAATTCAATATCATTATGCCTAACATTTAAATGCTTCAAAATTCTTTGCTGTACTTTTAGAATGCTTGAGTTATATTCAAATCTTCAGAAGTAATACATTGCAAACACTAGAATTTTATAAATGGCACATTAGGAAATGAAGGAGAAAGGATAGTCCTTGACGTGAGAGTGGCCTTCAGAAGACCTATGGTATAATGGCTGACCAAGGAAAAATATGTACCCCATTTCCAGGTAGCTTCAGAAATGCTAGGGAGAATACTGAAATTGCCACAGAACAATATAAGGCGACTGGAGTCATTTTCATTTCCTTTAAAGGGAAAGCTCTAGAGGAATTGGAGACAGAAGGTACCTGTTTTTACAAGTGGAAATGACTTCACTCTAAGTTTTAAGTTCCCTCACTGAGGAACTACTGTGTTGCTTCTACTACACCTAGAATGCTGTTAGGGCCAGGGGTAAGACAAAGAAAATTCCCCAGTCACTGAGACCTAGGACCCAGGACCCAAGGCTGTTCTTGAAGGGAAAATTCCCAGATTCCTTAGTTACCTCCAGCCTTTGTCATCCTGATGTAGGTTGTATAAATAGATTCCTGTAGGGACCTCATTCATTCTTCCCCAGTAGTTTTTTTATTCAGATGTTTTATGTTCTACAATGTTTATGATAAACTTCTCTCTGTCATAAATGGTTATATGTCTTATGGGAATTTCTCATCATTTCTAGGGATGGAACCCTTCCATGCCAATAGTTTTGTTTTATTTTGGGCTTTGATTTATATTCCTGTGAATTTTGGAGGCCAGCTGGATAGCCCAATTTGTCTCTTGCACATTTAGATTACTTCATGTTTTCATAAGGGTAGTTTCAAAACTCTTTTTATTTGTTAATTTGTTTAAACAAATGACTGTGTCTTAAATGTGAATAGGAAATACCACAACTATTGTGGTATTTAATCAGCTCATGATCCCTTTGCCTCAGAATAGAAATGTGAAATGGTAAGGTATTGGTGAATTGATTCCGGGGAGATGTGATGAATGGACTTGCTTCCTCTTGCTGCTGTAACAATTAGTAGTGGCTTAAAATGTAAATGTCACATGAACGTATTAGAGTCCTGGAAGTCAGAAGACAAAAAGGGGCAGGGGGATTGCATTCCTTTTGGGGGCTGTAGGTGAAAATCTGCTGTCTTGCCTTTTCCAACTTCTAGAGGCCCCTTGTATTCCTTGGCTTGCCATCTCTCCTTTCATTTTTGAACACAGTACCATAGCATCTTCAAATCTCTCTCTGAATCTCTCTCTGACCTCAGCTGTTATTGTCACGTCTCTGCTGGCTGACCTTCCTCCTTCCCACTCATAAATACCCTCATAATTACAATATGCTTACTTGGATAATACAGGCTTCTCCATCTCAAGATTCTTAACCCATCACATGTGCAATGCACCTTTTGCCACTTAGGGTAACATTCATGGGGTTCCAGAGATCAGGATGTCAATGTCTTTGGGGAATCACTATTCCATCTACACAGTGAATAAATACTTTTTACCTGCATGCAGATATTAGGACACCCATTGAGGCTTGCAGTAAATGGAAAATCCTATCTCAGTGTTAAATTATTGAATTCAAAAATTTTCCAGGGAACAGCTCCAGACCCAAGGAACCAAATGGTCTCAGGGAATAAAGATATGATTTCCCCAAATGAAATAACTTCAGAAGACAAGTAATCATTTAGTAGAAAACACTGTGCTTTCTCTTACCTCCAGCCATCAAAGTCATGGCTTTTTCTAATAGAATATTTCACCATATCCCACTTTTTCTACTCATCCTTAGATCTTGGAGCTAATTAATGTTGAAGCAGTATTGTCAGATGGAGTTTCTGAGGCCTGAGGATTTTGGACAACACTTTGTATGTTCGTACCCCCATAGACTCTGGAGTTGCTTGCTGAGTAATTTTAGATGACTAATAACTTCATAATTAGATAAATAATTGATATGGTTTAATTATGTGCTCCTTTACAACTTTATTAATATTCGTGTTTGAGCTGTAGATGCCTTTCTGCCCTTTACCTGCCTCGGAGAAAACAGAATCCTCCACGGGTTTGGCAGAACGTGCTGGAGAACCCTTGCCAGTGCTCAGGATATGTAAATTAGCCATCTTGTTCCAAGGCATTAGCAGCTGTTGTTTTTAATTATTAATGAGATGGCCAGCGTTTGCTGTGGGAGAGTAGAACTAAGTGAGTAGGTTTGGTATTTGTGTTGTTTAAACTCTAGTTTTTATTCAAGGACCCTCAGCCAAAGTAGTTGAGTTGCTCAGAAGGTGGCCAGAGGTCTGCTGGCATTCCCAGACTGTGTGTGTCTCTAGACTGTGCAAGGGTGTGTGCTGTTGCATTCTTCTTAGTGGTTGGCCACTGTTGGGCTAAACTATAGTTAATAATATGTGGTTAATAAATCATTGAACTATTAGCCATTGAAATAATAAAAGTACCTTGCAAATACAAAAGGTATTTCTATTATTACCTATTGTAACATCAATAAGACAGTAAGTATAAAGTTACTTTATTAACTGAAAAAGCTAGAAATCACAGAAATGTTAAGTTATAGGGCATTTTATATGTACTTGGATTAAGTAGTGAAACACAGTAGACAAGTATAATATCTGCCAATTTCTTTTGAAGGCATTATCTTAGAACTGCATTTAAACTGAAGCATATAATTTATTTCAATTCTATTAATTTAAAATCTGCAACAGACTTGAACTTCAATTAAAAAAAATATTGTCAATTGCTTAGTCATAGGTTTTGAAACTAGAGGCTTTGTTGTTTTTATTCTGCCTCCTACCATCACAAATTTTAAAATCTAGAATACTGGATAGATAAACATTTCTGTTCCCATTACCTTCCTCTTATCATGGGCTAGGGTATTAAGATGTCATACTTAAGCTACTACAGTAGCTTCTGAACTAAAAAACTTACATTCAGCCCCTCAGTTCTCCAGATATTGTTCCCATTGCTGGAAAAAAAAAAAAAAAAAAAAAAAAAACAATATTCTTAAAAAAAAAAACTGCTTTCTGCTTTATTGTTGTTCACTTCATTTTAAAAAATTGTTTGTGGGTACATAGTAGGTTAATATATTTATGGAGTACATGAGATGTTGGGGTACAGGTGTGCAATGTGAAATAGGCACATAATGGAGAATGGGGTAACCATCCCCTCAAGCATTTATCCTTTAAGTTACAATCTAGTTACGTTCTTTAATTTATTTTAAAATATAAAATTAAGTTATTGATAAGTCATCCTATTGTGTGATCAAGCAGTAGGCCTCTTCATTCTTTCTAACATGTTTTTTTTTTCCATTAATTATCTCCCACGAGCCCCTACTACACTTCCCAGTCTCTGGTAATCATCCTTCTATTCTCTATATCCATGAGTTTAACTGATTTGATTGTTAGGTCCCACGAATAAGTGAGAACATACAATATTTGTCTTTCTGTGCCTGGCTTCTTTCACTTGACATAATAATCTCCAGTTCCATCCATGTTGTTGCAAATGACTGGATCTCATTCATTTTTATGGCTGAATGGTACTCAATAGTCTTTTCACTATATTAACTTACTTAAAAGGGTCCTACATCATAGCCAACAGGGTAAGGCAGGAAAATAAAATATTAGTATTTAAAGGTAATATAAATCTCTGGAAAGATAAAAACTGCTTTGACTTAAAATAACTGTTGATTTTTAAATTATGTGCATTAAATTTTAATAAATCGGAGACTCTAAACTTCAGCAGGGCATGCTGAGTATAGCTGTACCAGGGCCACAGTTGACATGTGACTCAGCTCCCTCTGGATGCCTTTAACCAGGGATTCCATGTTCCCACATGAAGCCCCATGACCTGTGGGTGGAAGTAGGGATTGACCTGTGATGAAGAACAGGAAGGAGTTACAGCTCTCTAACTACAGTTTCTCCTTGTAACTATAGTTATCTTTCTACAGTTTCCCTGTAGAAACTTTCAAAGTAAATTACTCTTACAATCTTACTTTGTAAAATTAAAGTCATTATCATGTATCATCTATTAAGTTTCTGGCATCATTTCCCCCCAATAGTGAGTTGATGCTATAGTAGCAGGTGTAGCAGTTAGAATGCTACAGGATTTCCTTCCTACATTTGTGATTTGCCAGTTATAAATTCAAGAAGGACTAAACTGGTTTTATTCTTTCTTTGCAAAGCAACCTTTAAAGGCCTTGCTTTATGTCCTTTCTTGTGTGTGTTTTCTTCATTGAATGAGAACAAAGGAATATACCACAATGGTCTCTGCAATGATTGAAGGCTTCTAATGAGAACTGGATCATTTTCTGGAAGTTTCCTTGCCTGGTACTCTGGTAAACTCATTTCTTACCAAATTCTTAAATACCAACACTTGAACTAGTCATAGTAACACAAAACTCAATTTATTATTTATTATAAAATTATGACTAATGATTACTTAAATTATTTATATTAAAAATAACAATTCAAGATGTCTGGATTACCTGAAATAAACATTTAAATAATAAAAAAAAAAACTGAGTAGACTATTCAATTCAAATAAGGGAAAAAGTGCAAGAAAAATTTAAAGAATGAAGTTATTCCTTTCCTAATTGCTATTTGAAAGTACTAAGAATGATTACTGTATATGTAGTTATAATTCTCAAAGCACTCTTGCTTTGGGAAAAAATATATGAAACAATAAAGGAGGAAAAGATAGTGATAAGAACACCTTCCACATCTGGCCATCTGTGCAAAGAATCTGAGGAGTGATGTTGCTCAGAGACCCACCATACATTCAAGCACTAGCCAGGATAGAGTATGAGACAGGACAATGTAAGGTAAGGAATCTGACCATTTTATCAATTATGATTTTTGTATCTTTAAAATGTTTATATATCACACTCCCATTTTAAAGGAGAAAGTATAATTTCTGTTTTTCTGATTGACTCTTGAGCAAAAATTTTCCTGGAATGTTTATGTATTTATACTATGACATGTGAAAAAAAATAACAGATACTGCATTGCAGAGGACTGGAAAAAGAAATCAGCATTTGCTTTACAGCCTTCACAAAGAAGTATGTAAGAAATAAAATATCTCGTCACTCTATTGATTCAGTTTATATTATTCCAGAGAGATCTCATTAGATGATTACTGATTATAGAGCTCTAAGTCACAAATAGACCTTATGATATTTCTTTAAAACTTTAAGTTGGTCTAAGACAGATGTTTTTAAGTGATTGAGATACATGGCTATGGTTTCACATACACTAATAGAAGAGTTTTTTAAATTATATTTTAATGGAGTCAAGGGCTTCTCTGTGCTTTACATGAGCTGGTAACTATGTTAGCTTGTGCAGGGTTTGCCACTAACAGTAAAATAAAGGGGTCAGAGATAATGGTATAAACAATTTTCAGGAAACAGGAGAGATTAACTGGGAGAAAATTTTCACCACATGTTATTGTAGGGTCTTTTGTTTACTACCAAAAACGGCATTTCTTGAATTTGACATTTAATTAAGATGATATAGCAAAATGGTGGATATTATTTTTGACGTCTGATGTTTGTTGTAGATGTCAGTTTAACAAACAAATCTATAGAGAAGATCAATACTCGCTGATTAGAAACAAGTTGGTCTGTACAGGGAGACATGGACATCCTCAGGGCATGCTTGTTAACAAAGGCCACTGATCAGAGGACTGTGATGCTCCATTGGTTGGAGACATTTAAGACCATTTGAAACAAAGATTCTCCCAGAGTACTCATTCCAGAACCATGTTAACTTTTAGTTAATCTGATGATTTCTGATAAGTCAGAAATGTGAGAATTTTAGAGTAAAGATAAGTAAACAGGATCAGGGATACAGACTGTGCATGTTGTATTATTGCTTCTTAGATAAGCAGGGTGAGGCAGAGACCAGCTGAATGTGGCCATGATTGCTGGTTGCTCAGTAAAGACATGTAAATCATAGAGCTCATGTTCCTGTTAGAGGTGGAGGTTGGGTTAAAGCTGATTCTGCCATTGATGCCTGAAAGTTCAAACATGGAAACTCCTTCTCTCTACTGCCTATTTTCATGGTACTTGAAAATTCCCCACATTCTACCTTGTAGGAAGACCTAACAATTTTAAAGTACTCATCTTAGTGGATTAAGAATCCAGTTATCAGTATATATAAATGGGATTGTAGATGTAACACCTTCTGAGATGAAAATGTCTAATATTGAATGTCAAGTTCTACCCAGGTGGTTGGGTTTTATAGATGTGAACATTCATAGTTATCACCAGTAAGCCCACAGAAGAGGAATGGGGAAAAGCACATGTGAGAGGTGCTGTGCTGGACACAGGGTCGCTGCTCTAACTCATCCTCATTGCCTCCATCCTTCTTTGTATAGTGACCTTTCGTGTTGGCTGTGAACTTGCTGCTTAGGAAAGCCCTTAATTTCCCCAGTCCATCTGTCAATAGGAGCAACAATCTTTCTTTTATTTTTAAAGGTATTTTAAGGAATTGCTGTGATGATTAAATAAACTGATCCCCAAAACACTTCATGGTCTGAGTTGGTCAGTGGATATTTTAAGGTGCTTTTTTAAGCTGATTTTATGTAATGCTATCAAACTTGCAATAAGAACCATAGTGCCACTTTGTCAACTAGGAAGTAATTTTTAAAATTCTCTAAATTCAGCAGAGACTGCATATCCGATGAGCAAAAACAATTAGAAATACGGGGCTAATCCTGTAATAGAAATATGTCAATCTTGCTAGTAAAACTAGAAGTGTGAATCTCTCGCACCCACAAGCAGAAACTGGGAAGAGAACTGCATTTGGTGAAGTCATAAACTTTAAAAGTTTAAATTAAATCTTTTCCAATAAGAAAAGCAGGTCTCGAATGATGTTTGAGGGAGCTGATAGGGAGAACTGAACCGAATAGTTTTGCTTAAGAAATCAAAATTATTTTTGTTTTGGTGTTTCCTTTGTTGTCCCTTTCTTAGGGAGGATGATGGAAAAGAAAGAGCTAATGGGGGAAGGAGGGAAAAGAGAAAAGGGGACACTAGGTACAGTCACTTGGCCATGCACAGAAGCTAATGTGTGTAGGAGAAATGTTCATTGTATCATGTGCAAGTGTTTTGGACTAGTGAAATGTGAGCCTGTTCTGTCTTCCTGAGGTAAACAAGTTCCCTACACCATGGAATTAAAATCTATTACGTGCTTGCATATGAGCAAGAACATGAGGGGATGGTTGGGATACACAGGAAATGATGAGTAGATGGATGGATGAATAGATAGGACAGAGAAAGAGAGGGAGAGATAAAATAGTTATTTGGATAAGTGCTGTAAAGATTTACTTACAGAGTTTCAATAGATAGTATCAGAGGGTACCTTTCTTAATATTGATGTCTGGGTAGGCCTACCTGAGAAGGAAAAAAAGATGCCTACAAAGAAACAAAGGAATGAAGGTAAGCAACAAGAAAATAGCAAACCCAAAGTCTCGAAGGCAGGTCAAAGAGACCTTGTGTTTTAGGAATCACAGGGCTAGCTTAAAGGGAGAAAATTGACAGGGAATAGTATCACAAGATGAAGCTGATTTGATCCATTTATGTGTTTTTGAGAACAAAATAAATCACTCTGGCTACTGTGTGGAAAATGGATTGGAAGGGGGCAGAATCGCTCTGCTGACATCAGGATTAATCTTGCATTAGAATATGATTCAAAGTCAGCATTCAAGTGTCTAGCAGCATACATCTGTATTAATCAGAGTGAGCATTCAATCAATTTCTTGAATGATCAAATGAAGGGATGAATGAAAAAAGACCTCTATAAACAATTATTTAATTTGACATTGGTTTTCAAACCAAAACAAATTTACAGTGTGCTTTTCATAAAAGCCTAAAATAGGTTCATGGCAGATGAAAATTATGAAGAGGAGATCTTATCAACAGAAGCAACCCTTATGATGAACTGTCAGAATTAATGAAGAGAGTTAGCCATCTCTGATTTTGTTAAATAGTACAGTCTCTGTTAAGTAATATGGATTTTCTCACTTGAATAAAATTGTAGTTTTATGAATACCTTAGTTCTAAATTTGGAGGTTTCTCAGTGTTAATCTCAAATGCAAAATACATCTAAATCACAATCTCAGAGAGGTTAAGGATCCAGTGTGGGAGCATGCCATTTTGTCATCGTGTCACGTGAAATTGTTTTATGTGTCTCATTGCAAAGCAAAAATGCAAAGAAATCATCATTTAGGTGATAAAATATTGGCTTCCAGACTAACATTTTAACTGATTTACATCTGTTTTTCCTCTAGGTTAGCTATAATTATTTGATATATCTCTTTTCCCACTGATCAGTGATAGTTAGGGGAACATTTCTTTAACTGTAGGCACATTGGTCACGAAACACAGAAAGCCAAGCAATATGCCCACAGAGTGAGGTTTGTTAGGAATATAAGCTCTAGAAATATTGAGCTGTTAATCAGACAAGGAACACACCAAAGGCGTTTAAGAATAATGGATTGGCCAAATCACACAGGGCTGTCAGGACATACAAGAGTCCTGCGCACTCCTGGGATGTTCAATAATTGATCAAAAGTAGCTGTATCAGAGGCCAATCGGAAATCAATCATTGCATCTTTGCTTGGATACACAGTGACAGTTCCATTTAAAGTACATGTATAATTTCTGAGAGAGGGAAAAATGGAATTTAAAATTAGTTCTGTTACTGATAAATTGAGATAAAAATCAAGAAAAACTCTTCATATTTTCAAGGAAACAGAATTTTAACTATCCTGATTTTGGGTCCTTACAGAACTGTTAGGGTATCACTTCTTACAACAAAAAAAAAGAGAGAAATGTAATAATAAATTTCATTTTCTGGTGAACCATATGAAGGTTAGAAAACATACATTGTTGCTTAAAAATAGGGAATTTGTATCAAAAGCTATGAAAGGTTTGAGAAAAACTTAAGTGGTCCCATTCCTGCTATTGTATCCATCTAAGGGGTTAAAAAGTCTAAGCTGGAGGCTCCATTATGATTTCTGTTTGAGGTTGTAGATGGTACTTAAACCTTCATATCAGTTTCTTTATGTATAAAATATATTAGCCATTATCTTCAGAATTATTGAAATGATTAAATGAGGTAGAGTATTTATACAGTACCTGGATAAGTATTTTTAAATGACAAAATAGTTACAATAATACTAATAACAATATCATTTGCTATGTAAATATAAGTGAAAACTGTAGAAAAAGGTAAACAGGAAAGTAGAGAAAAATATAAATGTGTCTGAATAATTCCATATGGAAAATGTTGTTTGAAGATATTAATAGTTAAAATTGTGACTTTAGGATATAATTTTGTCAGTGATAACTCAGGAGTCCTCTGGCATCTATATTGCTGAAAAGCCCTGGCTATTGGCCAGGAGTGTGGATAGTAGGGGACCGGAAATGATTTTGTGGGGCTTGGAACACCCTGCAACTGCAACGCCACTTTATTCTCATTCCTCTGAGCCCTCGATATCCCAGCACTGGGAACTCGCACAGCTGTTCCATGGAGACGCAAGCTATGATCAGGTTTAAACAACAAGAATTTCAATGACTACACCTGGGTGAATTTTAGGTCAGTGAAGAGAAAGTTGATAGCTGTGATGCCTCATTAGAGCCTGTCCATGTAGATTAGTAAACAGGAAGGCAGTTATTAAATTAACTGGACCGAATGATGCTGATTATTAAGGAAAAATAGGTTTGCTGTTCTACAGTAGGAGTCAGGAGAGTACAGGTGGACAGGAGAGTCTGTGAGGTGTTTCAGAGGACTTCAGAAACTCAATACCCATGCTCACACTCTTCAGGAATGAAGCTTCAGTTGTCCAAAATGCAAAGAACCCTTAACAATCTGATGTGCCGGCTCAAGGTAAAGGAATCATGGAATATATTGTGAAAGTGGAAATCATAAATATCAGCCATAGCCTCATGATCAACTGCAGAAACAAGAAAAATAGCAATGCATATTTCTTTCCTTCTTTGTTATGGCCATATTATTAAACAAATTCCTTCTCTTTTATATAAAGTATGCTGTTGGTTTTGAACTTTATGATTTAATTTTTAGGCTGTAGTATCTCAGGGTGGAATTTTGACTAGATGAAGAATGAACTACATAAAAGAAGAGAAGGAGGGACTGATGGAAACTTGGGTTTCCTCTTTAAGGGAGGGAACAAGTGGCTTTTCTTCGTACAAGGGACTGTTGCATTATATTAGAGATGACCAAGTGGATCTTACTATATAGACATATAGTCCCTATATAAATATATAGTTATCTAGAAAATATATAGCTATGTGTGTGTGTATATATCTATCTATATATAGAGAGAGATATATAGTAAGATCCAAGTGGATATAAGATAGATATAGCTAATATATAAGTAAGATATATATCTTATATATTAGATATATATTATAAGATATATATCTTAGATATATATATCTTATAAGCTATATCTAAGATATTGATATCTTATAAGACATATATAAGATATATATCTTATTTATATATTAGATATATATATAAGATCTTATATATAATATAGATATCTATCTTATATATAGATTTATCTTATATATAGATATATAAGACATATATCTATCTTATATATATCATATATATACACTATATATAGATGTGTGTGTGTATATATATATATATGTATATATATATAAGATCCACTTAGATCTCACTATACATCTATATATATATAAAAAATATATATATAAACACACACACAGATATATATTTTCTAGATAACTTTGTAACTAGTATTCTGGATATTAGTTTTTGCCAGTTAAATGTAGTCACATGCACAATTTCACTTTTCTTTTTGGGGGAAAGATTTGGAAAAGTAAATGTTACATTACTGAAAAAGTAATTGCAGTTTTTACTGTTACAAGTAATACAAAAACTGCAATTACTTTTGCACCAACTCTGTATTTTCTAGACAACTTTGTAGCTAGGATTTTGGATACTAATTTCTGCCAATTAAATGCACTCACATGAGATTAGAACAACAAACCCATCTCTCTGTCTCTGCTAGCTGACAAGCAAGCTCTAGCAGACATGAGTGTCTGAAGTGGATTCATTTGCTTGTCACCAGCTTCATGGGTCTGAGACAGCTGTGGCAGTGACAGCAGGGGTAGTATAAAAGCAGCTAGTTCCTGCAACTGAGTCTGTGTCATGAAGGTGTCACTTTGAAAAGCAAATTTAGTAGTAGCCCCTGACGTCAGCTCTCTAGCCTTTTCAATGATTTCTATATTAATCCCACTGTGCTTGAAAAACCTAGAGTGGTTTGTTTTCTTGCATTTAATCTCTGTGGTCTAGGAATTTCTTTGAAAGGACTATAATATAAGCTCTAGGACTGACAGCTTTAGACAGAGATGTTTTCTATTCCCCTGAGTGAATCAGAAACCCATTATTAGGAACCTAGCACAGAAGTGCAACAAAAAAGACTCAAAAATAAAGTTGATGAATGGATGTATGAAATATGATAGGGAAATAAATGAAAGAAGTAATAAGAAAAAGGGAATTATTTGGGTTATAGCCTGCTTCTAAAAAAGCAAGTGACTTTTAGAAATAATTAGCAACTAAGTAAATCAAGTTAATAGATACTGAATTCCAGAGAGAATAATAAGAGCTGATATTTCTCTACTGTGTATTAGACATTGTACTAAATACTTTTCAAGCATTATTTCCTTTAAGCCCTATAATATCTATATAGGTAGTTGGTATTATTATTGTTATTACCATTTTACAGATGCAGAAATGAAAGCTTCTGGGTGTTAAATTCCATAGTATTTAACACAAGTAAACTTTGTACTTGAACCACAAAGCTTTAATTTTGGAAACTGTGGTGTCGATGACTACCCCATACTACCTCTTACTGGTTTGTAGAACATTTTTTCTGAACATGCCAGACAGAAAGACCCCTGAAAATCAGTTTTCCCAGATGATTTTGCCCCCAAGGGACATTTGGAAATGTCTGGAGACATTTATTTTTATTATGACTGGGGATGCTGATGACATCCAGTGGGCAGGGGGTATGCATTCTACAGGACACAGAACATTGCTCACAACATAGAATTATCTGGTTCAAATGTCAATAGTGCCAAGTTTAGGAAACTCTGCATTAGCTAAGCATTTGTCTAACTGTCCCACAGAATGTCTATGTACAATGAAGAACAGACATGATTAAAAAGTACACTTTGGATAGTACTGTATGTTTTATTCTCTTTTTGAATAATCTCTATGAATATTGTATTTAAAACCTTATTTTAACATATAATTTAAAATTCTGAAAAGTCCTACAACAAAGACACCTGCTTACCTTTGTTTATGCCATAGTTAGGGATATTCATAGTTAAGATCACAGATGGGAATGGTCATGGCAGTCATATGGGATTCACCCAAGTTACTGGAATAAAAAACAAAAAGGCAATTTTCTTGAGACCAACTCTAAACGTTGTAAGATGTTTTTCCAGAAAAGTGCATTTTAAACTTAATTTACAAAGTTGAATATTGAAATAAAAAAAAAAGATCAAATGAAATGTTAAGAGCCACAGAGTTTAACTGTCCTATTTTTAGTCAATTGGTAGGAATCAATCAAACTTCATAGGTAGCTCATGTTTTATATGGGCACTGATGCTCCTTCTAGTTCAAAGTGGAGAGGGGATAGAAATAGAGGTACATGGACGTTCTATCCATTAATACCTCACCTTTCACTGCTGAATGTGACCGAGTCCTATAAGCAGGAGGGGAGATAATGTCAAGTGATAGATTAACTTCTGCAGGGTTGTTCCTGCTTACCAGGCTAATGCATAGTTATTAAGCTACATGCCGGCCTCGGCCTTTGCTCACTTTGGAAAACTGACTATACACACTGTCTTGCTTTCTTCTTTACTTACTGCCAACTGTCCAATATTGCAAACACTATATTTACTTGAAAGGTCCTTAGAAGAGTGGGAAGTAAGATGCAGATGGGCCATTTTTCAGTGTGTTCTCAAAGGAACCCATCGGGGAAATACAAAAGCCTTGGAACAATATTTCTTACCATCCTTCAGACTGATTTGGAAGAGAAGTCTCTGCATGCCAATTTCTAACCACATACTTTTCTGTACAACTTAATGGCAGGCTTGGCACACCTCTGAGTTCCTTCAGATTTGGACACAAGTGCTTATTCCCCTCTCATAATGAGATTTAATCAAGCAAAGCCAAAAGCATTGCCACAAGTTAAACACTCCCCAGGGAGGGGGAGCCAATGACTAGGGAAGTAATGAACCTCTATTTAACTTTCAGATTTTGTTAATAACAGTTTGACTTGCGCTGGTTGGAGCTAATTAGTTACTGCAGTTTCTCCATTACTAGCTTATAAAATGGGGCTTACCTTGTGCATGTTAAGCAATTTTCTCAGTGTGGGTCATTTTAGAGAAAACAGACGGAAACTAAGCATCATAAGCATGCATGATCATTTTGCTTTGTTGTGATTTACTTTCATATGGAGTTTCAAAAGTGTCTACAGATCAAGTTCTGAGCAGTTCAGAAGTATATACTAAGACAAAATGGTTTAACTTTATTTGGGAATTAGCTCATTTATTTGTGAAGTATTAAAGAGTGGAGTTCATATTTATCTGATAGAAGATACCCTAGATGTGGTATACATTCTCAGGACTGAAAGTCTAAAAGGTAGGATGCCATTGGTGTTGGGTAATGAGTTGAAGGTTCTCCTCAGACTGAGGTATTCACTATGTCCTTAGGCTTGCAATGCTTAGTATTATTCCCAAAGCAGACTGCTTCCAATGCTCTTATTCTTTCCCAGGATAGTATTCTCAAATAAAATTAGGAAATGATCTTGATTACAACATAGCATTTGAAAACTCACTACAAAGGGGATTAAGTAATATAAGGGCAAAGAGCTGAAAAAGTTATCATAGCTCAAGGATCTAATGGCCTTAGATGTTTATAAGCACCATGAAACATGGCTTTGAGATCAGAATATTCTGGAAACTAATGTAATATTCTAAGTCCCAATGTCACTAGACTCCAAACTAGATTTGCAGGTGGCTGTCATCCCAGCTAGGGGTGGTGGACAAAGATGTGGCCTTCTGCATGTTCTGGATCATTGGACTAGAGACACATTGTCCCTCAGCCTAAGAACTCCCTTTTAGACCAGGCTGATTTTGAAACCTCTTCAGACTTCTGAGCCAATTGTTTCTGTTCCATGTAGTCCTTTCCATACCTCTTTAATTTCTGTGTCTCATCTTCTCAACTTCTAAAATAAAGATTTGGCATCTGATCTTTTTGGTATTTATAAGTATATAATGAATAAAATTAATATGCTTTTGGATATATTAACTAGATGGTTTGTTTTACTAATAGGATGGACTCTAGGCTATTTCAGGTCCTGGACATCTGATGGAGTAGGAATGATTAAGAAATGAAGGATGAGAAGGGATTCGAGTTGGTCTTGACTGGGAGAAGGAGCAAAATCACATTGTCAGTTTCATTTACTAGACTTAGTAGTATTTCTGCATTGTGTTTTAAACAACTTAAACTGCATAAGTGAGCAATGCTGAATAAACTTGGTTACAGTATTGAACACTTGCTCAAGGTACCCATTTCTTGAAGTCTATGAAACCTTTATTTTTAGACAAGTCACAAGTTAAAATATAAAATGTAATACATTTAACTGTATTCCAAATTTGCAACTAAGCCAGGAATGTTATGATTTCTTCGCTGGTGCCAGGCTGGAGATGATTTTAAGAAACAGAATGCATACTAATTTGGTGATAGTAACAAGATACACTTTTATTTTGGTTGTTTATTTAGCATCAATAAAACAGGTCAATTGACACTGGAATCCCTACGTAACTATCAGTGTATTTGATAGTTAACAGTTCCACACTTACCCATCTAATGTGAGTATGTCCTACAAAGTTGGGGCCTTGCAACAGATTCAGACTGAGAACTTCCTCTGGAATCTGAAACTTGTTCAGATAGACCCAGCATACACTATTTTGAGATGCTGAGATATAAAACCTATATCTGCAAGAAATATTTGAAATATTTTTGTTAGTATAAAAGGATGAGTATTGCATGTACAAATGCTACAGTGATTTAACATTAATTGTATTGACGTCTACTGTTTTAAGCAGAAAATTTTGGAACCTTGAAAAATAGAAATGTGTTGATTTGCATTGTTCTTCCTGCTATTCTTTTCTCAATATAGGTACCAGAGTTGGATTATCTTCCATAAGGCTAAATGCCTTTCAATTTTTATATAGATTGAGTTTTTGCTCTGTTGTTTTATTTAGTATAGCCTTGTATTTGCTACATAAGATGATGTAGCAAAGGGAATTATAGAATGTGGCAACATTCTGATATGCAAAATGAAGTGATGGAGGATTTGGTGAAGATAAATATCAAAACCTCTACTTATAAATCCATGGTTGCTTTAGTTTTCTTGAGATTAGTTGAAGGCATATTTGAAAGAAGAATGGAAATGGAAGAAGACATCACAATATGGAAACCAGCATTCTCCAAAAGGTCTCATTAGAGGTAGTTGAAAATGTGCACTTCATTTAGGTGACACTAATGCTGTGATGAGCATAACGTAAGACTTTGTAGCCTTACCATTAGGATCTTGAAAGGGTAAGATCCTAAGCCTAATATTCACAATATTTTAATATTCTCTAATGCTGAATATTTATTCTGTAAGAGCAGATTTATTTCTTAGAACCAGTGCCAATTCATTCAGGTTCAGTAATGATAAATACATAAAGAGATTAGCCCAGGATACATAATTCTAAAAAAATTACCTTTTTAACCTTGTAGTATATTAGAGAACTAATATATATACCCGGGTAAAAATATAACCTGCCCAAGAAAAATAGAAATTAAAAGCCTCTTCCCCTTACCTAACACCAGTATAACTCCCTATAGACAGATAGCATTAACAGCTTTTTGTTTCGATTGTATGTGGATATTGTTTATCTTTTTTTAGCCTTTTTGTTAAAAATTATACTTTAAGTTCTGGGTACATGTGCAGATTGTGCAGGTTTGTTACATAGGAATACCTGTGCTATGGTGGTGGTTTGCTGCATCCATAGCCTCGTCATCTATATTAGGTATTTCTCCTAATGCTATCCCTCCCCAATCCCTCCACACTCTGCTAGTCCCCTACACCCAGGCCCCAGTATGTGATGTCCCCTCCCTGTGTCCATGTGTCCTCATTATTCAACACCCACTTATGCGTTAGAACATGTGGTGTTTGGTTTTCTGTTCTTGTGTCAGTTTGCTGAGAATGATGATTTCCAGCTTTATCCATGTCCCTGCAAAGGACATGAACTCATCCTTTCTTATGGATGCATAGTATTCCATTGTGTATATGTGCCACATTTTCTTTATCCAATCTATCTTTGATGAGCATTTGGGTTGTTTCCAAGTCTTTACTATTGTGATCAGTGCCGCAGTAAACATATATGTGCATATGTCTTTATAATAGAATGATTTATAATCCTTTGGGCATATACCTAGTAATGGGATTGCTAGATCAAATGATATTTCTATTTCTAGACCCTTGAGGAATCACCACACTGTCTTCCACAATGCTTGAATTAATTTACACTCCCATCAACAGTGTAAAAACATTCCTATTTCTCCACATCCTCTCCATCATCTGTTGTCTCTGGATTTTTTTAATGATTACCATTGGTGTCAGGCGATAGCTGTGGTTTTGATTTGCATTTCTCTAATGACCAGTGTTGATGAGCTTTCTTTCATATGTTTGTTGGCTGCATAAATGTCTTCTTTTGAAAAATGTCTTTTCATATCCTTTGCCCACTTTTTGATGAGGTTGTTTGTTTTTTCTTGTAAATTTGTTTAAGTTATTTGTAGATTCTGGATAGAAGCCCTTTGCCAGGTAGGTAGATTGCAAAAATGCTTTCCCATTCAGAAGCTAGCAGAAGACAAGAAATGACTAAGATCAGAGCAGAACTGAAGGAGATAGAGACACAAAACCCTTCAAAAAAATCAATAAATCCAGGAGCTGGTTTTTTGAAAAGATAAACAAAATAGACCACTAGACAGACTAATAGAAAAGAGAGAAAATTCAAAAACTGCAATAAAAAATGATAAAGGGGATATCACTACCGATCCCACAGAAATACAAACTACCACCAGAGATTACTACAAACACCTCTATGCAGATAACCAGTATATCTAGAAGAAGTGGATAAATTCCTGGACACTTACAGCCTCCAAAGACTAAACCAGGAAGAAGTTGAATTCCTGACTAGAACAGTAACAAGGTCTGAAGTTGAGGCAGCGATTAATAGCCTACCAAACCAAAAAAACCTAGGACCAGATGGGTTCAGAGCCGAATTCTACCAGAGGTACAAAGAAGAGCTGGTACCATTCCATCTGAAACTATTCCAAACAATACAAAAGGAGGGAATCCTCCCTAACTCATTTTGTGAGACAAACATCATCCTGATACCAGAACCTGACAGAGATGCAACTAAAAAAGGAAAGTGTTAGGCCAATATCCATGATGAATGTTGATGCAAAAATCTTCAATAAAATACTGGCAAACCCAATCCAACAGCACATCAAAAAGCTTATCCATCAGGATCAGTGAGATGCTACATCCCCAAATTTATAAACATAATCCGTCACATAAAAAGAACCAAAGACAAAAACCACATGATTATCTTAATAGATGCAGAGAAGGCCTTCAACAAAATTCAACAGACCTTTATGCTAAAAACTCTCAATAAACTAGGCATCGATGAATTGTATCTCAAAATAATAAGAGCTATTTATGACAAACCCACAGACAATATCATACTGACTGGGAAAAAACTGGAGGCATTCTCTTTGAAAACTGACACAAGACAAGGATGCCCTCCCTCACCACTCCTATTCAACATAGTATTAGAAGTTCTGGCTAGGGCCATCGAGCAAGAGAAAGAAATAAAGATATTTGAATAGGAAGAAAGGGTGTCAAATTGTTCCTGTTTGCAGATGACATGATTGTATATTTAGAAAACCACATTGACTCAGCCCAAAATTTTCTTAAGCTGACAAGCAACTTCAGCAAAGTCTCAGGATACAAAATCAATGTGCAAAAATCGCAAGCATTTCTATAGACCAGTAATAGACAAACAGTGGGCCAAATCATGAGTGAACACCCATTCACAATTGCTACAGAGAGAATAAAATACGTAGGAATACAACTAACAAGGGATGTGAAGGACCTCTTCAAGGAGAACTACAAACCACTGCTGAAGGAAATACGAACACAAACAGATGGGAAAACATTCCATGCTCATGGTTAGGAAGAACCAATATCATGAAAATGGATATAGTTTATCTTTAAAAAGTGAACTCAGATCTGTTTTATAATATATTACCAATAGAGAGAAGTTTTGAAATAACAATGAAAATTAGGATGCATTATATTGTAGCATTAAACAGCTAACCTTCTTAATTTTACTGCCCAATTGTTAGTACTTGTGTCAATAAGTATTTCATTTGTTGTTTAGTTGACATAATTAAGTTTAAATCATTTCTGCACATATCAGTACTTCTGTCAACTTTAAACAGAATCTGTTGCACTTCCCGTATGAAGGATGTGAAATTGCAGCACCTAATATTCTTTTGCTAATATTCTTATTAATTTTTTCCCATTTTTCTTAGCCATTTTATTATTTTTGCATCAAGAGTTATGACATTACATTTCCTCTATATCTATAATTGGGTTTTTTATTGTGCCTATAGTTTGATTCTAAAACCACATATTCTAAAACTAATATCAATTTAAAACTTCAAGGCCAATTCATTACAGAACTAAATGGAACGAAGAAAATGTAACCTAATGTTGTTAAAAGTTACTGCTGAAAGAAGACTCTACTGAGTGTCATTAACTGATAGATTCTCTTGTTTCTGGATCAGGTTCAGCTGCCAATCTTTCTTCTGCTCATGTGAACAGACTCATTTTACATTTATTCCCAGATCATATGCCTATTGGAGGTTTGGCTGGATATAGAAATCTATGAAAATGTGTTTGATAATGTAATTATTCTGTAGATCCAGCATTCTTGATAGAAAGTCTGATAGTCTGGATATAGTGTTTTCCTTTTGAAAGATGTTATAATGTTCTCTTTATCCTTGCAGTTGTGAGAAATCATAAATGAATGCCTAGGTTTGAGGGAGCTGTTTGTATTAATTCTATTTCAAATAACATAGACATTTCAAATCTGACAATATTTTCCCTTCTATCAATTGTTTCTTTGATTCTGTCCTCCTTTCTGTTGTTTTTGCTTTTTCATCCTGGGACTCTTACTAGGATTAGGCTAGGAAGCTGTATGTATAATACCTTCTCAGTAAGTTTGGTTTTTGATCTTTTTCAGTTGCTTTGTCCTTTTGTTTTTCTGTATTATGGAGATTTATTTCAACTGCATTTTGCAAATGTTTATTTTTATTTTCATGTCAGATTTGAAATGTCTATGTTATTCAAAATAGAATTAATGCAAACAGCCCCCTCAAACCTAGACATGTCCTTTTGTGATTCAGATTATCTACTTAGAAATGTAAGCAATTTGTCAATATATATTTTAGAGTTAACAGGTAACACATTGTATAATTATGTT
>NW_016107316.1:13770199-13789683 GCF_001604975.1 Cebus imitator | reverse complement strand
TTTTTTGAGACAAGATCTTGCCCTATTACCCAGGTTAGAGTGCATTGGTTCCGTCATGGTTCACTGCAGCCTTGTCCTCCTGGGCTCAAGTGATCCTTCCACCTCAGGTTCTGATGAGCTAGGACTACAGATGTGCTCCACCTGTATAGGTGGTATGTCACTATGATGCCTCAGCTAGTCTAGAACTCCTAGGCTCAAGCAATCAATACTCTCACTTCATGAATATGTTTTTAAGCATTTGCTTCTGTTTACTGATTTGTCTTTTTTCTTCAGGGATCATTTATTTAATTCATACATTGTTGGCATTCTCTTTCAAACGTTTTTTTCTCTTCTCAAATGCTTAATGATTTCTAATTACTTGTGAATATCTGTGAATGAAGAAACATAGAAGGGATTACAAAGAGAAGATATAATCATGGTGAGGTTCTATCCTCAATCTGAGCTGGAAGAATTTCTAATTTTGGACTGAAATCCAGTATGAAATGAGTTAATAACACTATTCTTCTTGTCTTGCAAATTTGCTTTGGTATTAACAAAAGTAGGAATTACCAGTTAGAGAATTATACCATCACTGTAGGCACATTATACAGAAATGATGCTTCCTTCAAGGAAAGAAAATCTCATTCGGATGCAGAATGCAACTCTGTCCATTATTTTTTAAATTTTTGAGTAGTCACAACTCATAAAACAAAGTACAAAATTTTACTTTCAATATTATTTTCATCTGTTTCATGTTCAACAAAATTTTATTAATATATTTAGGTATACAGTTTTATTGATTCTAAACAGTCTATGAAAAGGCACATTTCATGTTTGTGTAGGTTTGGGTATACAAGCAGATTAATTTACTTCTTTAGTAATTTACTTCTTGTGCAACATTTGGTCCATATGTGCTTGGCGTGCCACAAAACATGCATATATAATGGTGAACAAAACAGATTGAATCTGTTTCTATGGAAGATAAGATATAAAATAAACACAACAAATTACAGATGTAATATATGAAGGAAAAACATAGGGTCCAGAAAGAACATAAATAAAAGTAATTAAATATACTTTAATGGGTTAATATTTAAGCTTAATAAAATTAATAAGAGAAAGAGAAAATGAATCCTGAAAAGAGAGTGTGGTGAACATTCCAGAAAGAGAAAATAGCAGATGTGAAATCTTGATGTGGGAACAAGATGGGTTCAACCAAAGAGCAATGCTAGGAAGAAAGAGAAGTGAGAAAAGGAGAAAGATGGTGAAGAAGAAAGGGGCTAGATGGTATAGGGCTTTGTCCTAGTAAAATGGGAAGTTATGGAATTATTTTTAACGTGTGATTAGTGATTAAAGTTGCTATTAAAGATCAGTTTAGCTTCTGTGTGAAGAACAAAATAAAAGCAAGAGTACAATTTGATAACTGTGAAAATTTTTAGATACTGATTTTACTTAGAATTGGGAATCTTTTTACATCCTCATTTATGTCATTATATTAAAGTGGTTATATGTACTGTTCTTTGTCTCTCAGAACCCATTGTTATTATTATTGTTATTATTTTGGAGCCAGAACCTTAAATTGTTAGTCACCAGTGTTTTTACTTCTGACTTTTATAGTAGGTCAATTGAATGTTTTATTTTAGAACTTATAAGTCTTAGTTTGAGGATTAAAAATGATCACAAATTGTTGGAGTGTTGGAGTCAATATACCGAGACACAGAATTCTGGGAAAAATTTCAATTAGTCCCTGTTACGTAGATACTGGTTGACTTCCAAAGGATGGTTTGTGGTATTTTGGATTCTTTCAAATCTCAATCAGCCTATCTTTTCATTTATTTAGGTGATGTATATTTTTCCTTTCAATATTTTGAAAGTGCAGTTGAAATGCAGCTTTCAGAAAAATTTCCATAAGCTAGTCCCTCCTTACTAGTGTTTGTGAGTATTTCTTCTGGTTACATTGTGTAATATTCAGTATTTGTTTCTTCACAGTACATGGTGCTTCAGCTATCCTTTTTACTCTGTAAAATCCCCCAACCCCTCTTAAACATTATCTTACTTCTTAAGCCAGGTTGAATTTCTGTTAATTGCAACCAAAAAATTTTAACAGATACCTCTCAGCTTCAAATACATAAGTAACTATCCATGTAACATTGGCAGCAATGGAATGAGAAAAGGACCTCCAAAAACTCAATCTTTCATAAAAGCAGTAAGAACAACAGCAAAAAGTCAAAATCAGCTTTTCAGTACATAGAATTAACAGGCCACACAACAATCCAAGGGCGGGGAGGGTTATTTTAAAAGGGGATCAAATCTCTGTGAGAACAGCAAACATTACAACAGTTAAACATACGCCCTCTTCCCATCCTGTAGAAGCCTTGAAAGTCAATAACCACACAATCACTGTAGCCGTGAAAACCCGTAGACAAGCAGCCCCTGAAGGGGGAGAGCAAGTTTTGAGATAACAGAGTGCAACCCCCAAACAGTGGTAGTGAACCAACCATCCTGTGGCTTCCCGGAAACCTCCACTGCCAGGGATGTTCTGTAATTGTCCTGACTCAAAGTTTGCTCATTTGAGTAAGTTTTGGAGAGTTTATCCAACAATTGTTTAACATTGGGATGATTGTTTAACATCCCAACAATTGTTTCAACATCCCAGTTGAAACAAATGAGACAAATAAAAACTAAACAAAACATAAATTAAAATTCTAGAATATGAAACATTCATAGGAAATTTTGTAAATCTTTGATAAGCTTCTGGGAATCTAGAAGACCACCTGCATCTGCAGGAATATATGTGTACCCAGAAAAAATCTTAAAAGACCCTAATTGCTCAGCTGTGGCTGGTCTTGGGATTCTGTAAAGAACAGAAATAAATGCTAAGACAGAGCTGTAAACACTCTGAGCACATAAAAACACACTCCAGTACACAAATAGAACACATCAGCAAAAGCTAGAGGACTTATAAGTTCAGAGTATTTAAGAAAATCTTTGTCCAATCTGTGCTTGACTACTAAACTGAGCAGAAACTTAAATGGTCACACATGATAAAGATTAGTAACTTTAGAGAATTCGTTTTTGAAAACTCACTAAACAAAGCAAAAACTACAAAAACAATATTCTACTCTTTTTTTATTAGTTCAACTTTTTTAGATTTCATATATATTAATAAGTGAAACTGTACAGTATTTGTCTTTGTCTGATGTTTTTCACTAACATAATGACCTCCCAGTTAATCTGTGTTGTTGAAATTGTAAGATTTCCTTTTTTATGGTTAAACAAAACTAACAAAAGAAACAATAAACAACAATAAACACTGGTGAGGAGAGGGATCTAATTTGCTAAGTTGCAAAATTATATTATTTAAAATGCCCAATTTTCAACATAAAAAACAAAAATACAAAGAAGTAAGAAAGTATGACCCATGCACAGGAGGGAAAATCACGAATAGAAGTTTTCCCTGAGAAAAACCATGTCATAGAATTAGTAGAAATTTTAAATCAATTATTTTTTTAAATTTCCAAATAAGCAAATGGAACGGATGTTAAAGTGTGAAAAAAAATCTCACCATATAGAGAATAACAAGCAATAAAATTGATTTTTTTTTTAAAAAAAGAAACCACATAAAAATTCTAGAGCAAAATGATCTAATAGCCTTAAATGAAAATTTCACTAGAGTGGCTCAATAGCAGATTCGAGATAGCGGAATAAAAAAATGAATGATCTTGAATGTATATTAATTAATATATCTCATCTGAGAAAGAGAAAAAAAAACGAATAAAAATAAACACAGTAGGCTGGGTGAGGTGGCTCACACCTGTAATCCCAGTACTTTGGGAGGCTGAGGCAGGTGGATCACGAGGTCAGGAGATCGAGACCATCCTGGCTAACATGGTGAAATGCTGTCTCTAATAAAAGTATAAAAAATTAGTGGGGTATGGTGGTACACACGTGTAGCCCCAGCTACTCAAGAGGCTGAGGCAGGAGAATTACTTGAACCTGGGAAGCAGAGGTTGCAGTGAGCCAAGATCATGCCACTGCACTCCAGCCTGGGTGACACAGCAAGATTCCATCTCAAAAAAATTTAAATTAAAAATAAATAAATAAACACAGCCTCAGAATCCTATGAGTCACCATGAAAATACATCATCATACTCAGAATGGAATACAGAAAGAGAGGAGAGGGGAGTCACCATGAAAATACATCATCATACTCAGAATGGAATACAGAAAGAGAGGAGAGGGGNAAAAAAAAAAAAAAAGGATATTTGAAGAAGAAATGGTTGAAAACTCCATAGATTTAATTAAAAAAAATATTAATCTATGGATCCAAGAAGTACAAAAATACCTAAGCAGAACATGAAATGTAATCAACATGTAGATACATCACGCTATGTCAAAAGACAATGACAAATTCAAATCTTGAAAGCAGCCAGAGTTAGGCAATCTGTTATATATCAGTCAATTTCAGTAAGATTACTAGCTTATTTCTCAACAGAAACCCTGGGGACAAGCAGGCACTGGGATGGCATATTCAAGGTGCTAACATAAAGAATATTGCCAGCCAGTAATTTAATGTCCAGCAAATCTATTATTCAACAATGAAGGAAAAATTATGATATTCTGAGAAAATAAAAACTCAACTATTTGTTGACATATCTTCCCCAAAAGAAATGATGAGAAAATGTTCAAGCTGAAAAAAAAGGACACAAGACAATAATTTGCATGCAGATGAATAAATAACACCATACAGGTAACTACAACAGTAAGCTAAAAGTATAAGTGCATTTTTGTTTGCAACACCATGTGTGTGTTTCTATCTTAATTAAAAGACAACTTAAGAATAATTTAAAAAATTCGTATCTAAGATTAAAACACAAAGATTTAAATTGTGTGACAAAAGGATAAGAATTAATGTTATGTAAGAGCAAAGTTTTTGTATACTATTGGAATTAACTTGGTATAAATTTAAACTAGATTGTTATAATAAATGATGTTAATTTAATCCCTAGGATATTTCTAAGGAAATAAAAAACATATTAAGATAAACAGCAAAGAAATTAAAATGCTACACTTAAAGAAAGCCTTTGAAAGAAGGTGATAATGAAAAAAAACAGGATAACAAGATATAAGAGAAACAGAAAAATAGCAAAATAGCATCTGTAACAACAAAAAGAAAAATCTCAAAAGAAATATAGAAAACAGAAAAATGGAAGACATAAATCATACCTTATCAGTAATTATATTAGATCAAAATGGATTAAATGCTTCAAAAAGCAAATAAGGCAGAATTGATATTTTTTAAAGTATTCATTTATATACTCTATACAAAACACACTTTAGATTCAAAGACACAAAATGTTGACTGTAAAATGATATAAAAATATACTTTATGCAAACTATAAGTAAAGTAGTTACTATATAAGACAAAAACTGTTAATAGAAACAAATATTCAGATAAAAGGGTCAATTCATCAAAGAGGCATAACAATTATAATACATATATACTTAATCATAGAATTCCAAAATAAATAAAGCAAAAACAGAACTGAGGAGGGAAATAGACAATTCAACAATGAATATAAATTTCACTAGCCCACTTTGAATAATGTGTAAAAAAAATTAGACAAAAGATCACCAAGAAAATAGAAGACTTGAAAATTGTAAACCAACTGTACATACTAAGCACCTATAAAACACAGCACCCAACAACAGCAGAATGCGCCAATCTGCTGAGTACATGTGTAATATTCTCCAGGATAGATTATATATTAGAGATAAAACAAGTCTTGGTAAATTTTAAAGGATTCAAATTATGCAAAGTGTGTTCTCCAACCACAATGGAATCAAATTAGCAGTCAATAACAGAAGGACATTGTGAAAATTCACATATATGTGGAAATTAAATGACACATTTCAAAATAACCAATGATTCAAAGATATTACAAGTAAAATTAGAAAATACTTTGAGCTGAAGAAAATGGAAACACAACATATTCAAAACTATGTGATGCAGCTAAAACAGTTCTAAGAAAAATTTATTGCAAAGAAGAACTCAATCACCTAATTTTTCCTTAAGAAACTAGAAAACAGAGCAAGAAGTGGAAATAAATATGAAGCTTAGGTCTTAATTGAAATAAATAGGGAACAAAAAATTCAGAGAAAAACTGAAGTTTGTTCTTTGAAAATAGCAAAAACATGGAAAAATTCTTAGCTGGATGGGTTTTTTTAAATGAAGATATTAATTTCTAAATCAGGAATGAGTGAGTGGATAATACTGCCGACTTCATAGAAATAAGAACATTATCAATGCAACTGTCAAAATATATAACCCACGTAAAATGGACAAATTTCTAGAAAGATACAGACTGCTCAGCCAACCCAAGAAATAAACAGTTTGAATAGACCTATATTAAAATAGGTTGAATTAATAGTCAAACATTTTCCGCAAAGGGAAACCAAGAATTAAATAATGTAATCTGTGAATTCTATCCAATATTTAAAAAGCAATTAATATCAATCCTTCACAAAGTTTGTTTTTTTTTAAATATGAAAGAGTATGGGGCATTTTCCAACTCATCTTATTCAGCCATTATTATACTAATACTGAAAGTACACAAAGACATCCCAGGAACAGAAGAAAACTATAGATCAATATCTCTTATGATATATACACAAAATTCTCAAGAAAGTAATAAGTAAGCTGAATTCAGTAATATATAAAAGTGATTTTGCACTTCAGCCAAGTAGAATTTATCCCAGGATTGCAAGGGGTGTTTAACACATAAAAACAATCAGTAAAATGTACTGTATTTATATAATAAAGGAAAAAATGACCATTTCAATAGACGCAGAAAAAAATTGACAAAGCTAACCCTTTAAAAGCACTAAAAAAAAAAACTAGAAATAAAAGGAAAAATGTTAAAGCTTAGAAAAGGCATCCACACAAATCTCATACCTAACATTGTAGCTAATGGTGAAAGAGTGAAAGTTTTCTTTTGAAATAAAGAATAAGACAACAATGGCACCCATATTTGAAAAGAAGAATCAAAACTCTTTGTTTTCAGACTGTGATCTTATTTAAAGAAAATTCAAAGACAACATGTCTATTAGAGGTTAAAAAGTTTATCTAGGTCATAAGACGCAAAAACATATTTTATTTAAATACACTAACAAAAAGCACTCCAAAAATGAAATTAAGAAACCAATATCATTTGAAACAGTAAAATTTGTAATAGTAAGACAAATACAATGGGTCAGGTGCAGTGGCCCAGACCTGTAATCCCAGCACTTTGGGAGACTGAAGAGGGCAGGTCATCTGAGGTCAGGAGTTCAAGATGAGCCTGGCCAACATGGTGAATCCCCATCTCTTCTAAAGATACAAAAATTAGCTGGGCATGGTACTGTCTGCCTGTAATCCCAGCCACTTGGGAGGCTGAGGCAGGAGAATCGCTTGAACCCAGAAGGCAGAGGTTGCGTGAGCCAAAATTGCACCACTGCACTCCAGCCTGGGTGACAAGAGTGAAACTCAGTCTTAAATAAATACAATACAATACAATACAATACAATACAATACAATAATTAGAAATTATTTTTTAAATGAAATACAAACTGTTACACTGAACACTACAAATGTCATTGAAGAAAATTAAGGAACTAAATGAAAGAAAACGAAGCCCATCTTCATGAATTAAAAGATTTAATATTGTTAAAATAACAATGCTCCCCAAATTAATCTACAGATGCCTTTTTTTTTGCAAACACTGACAAACTGTTCCTAATATTCACATGGAAATTCAAGTGACATAGAATTGTGACAATAAACTTAAGAGAAAAGGTAGAATACCCTGTGTGTGTGTGTGTGTGTGTGTGTGTGTGTGTGTGTCTGTGTGTGTGTCTGTCTGTCTGTCTGTCTGCTGGGAAGTGTGATGAAGATGTTTGGATTAGTGCACACATTTGCGCATAAATACCAAAGCCATCTGAATTGTATACTTTAAAGGGGTAAATTGTTTGGTAAATGTATTTGTTTCCTAGAGGTGTCATAACTGATTGTATTACTCTGTTTTCACACAGCTGAGAAAGACATAACTGAGACTGGGCAAATTACAAGAGAAAGTTGACTTACAGTTCCATGTGGCTAGGGAACCTCACATCATGGCAGAAGGCAAGAAGGAGTAAGTTACATCTTACGTGGATGGCAGCAAGCAAAAAGAGAGCTTGTGCAGGAAAACTCCCATTTTTAACACCATCAGATCTCATGAGACCCATTCACTATCCTGAGAACAACAGAGGAAGGACCTGCGTCCATAATTCAATCACCTCTCACTGGAGTCCTCCCATGAAATGTGGGAATTGTGGGAGTTACAATTCAAGATGAGATTTGGGTGGGAACACAGCCCCACACAAATCTCATGTCTTTGTATTTCAAAACAAATCATGCCTTCCCAACAGCTGCCCAAAGTCTTTACCCATTTCAGCATTAACTCAACAGTCTACAGTCCAACAATTTCATCTGAGACAAAGCACGTCCCTTCCTCCTATGAGCCTGTAAAATCAAAAGCAAGTTAGTTATGTCCTAGATACACTGGGGGTACAGGCATTGGGTAAATACACCTGTTCCAAATGGGAAAAATTGGCCAAAACAAAGGGGCTACAGGCCCCATTAATGTCCAAAATCCAGCAGGGCTATCAAATCTTAAAGCTCCAAAATGATCTTCTTTGACTATGTCTCATCTCCTGGTCATGCCAATGCAAGAGGTGGGTTCTCATGATCTTGGGCAGCTCTGCCTCTGTGGCTTTGTAGGGTACAGCCTCATACCCAGCTGTTTCTATGGGCTGGTGTTAAGTATCTGCAGCTTTTCCAGATGAACAGTGCAAGCTGTCAGTGGATCTACAATTCTGGGGTCTGATGGATGGTGGCCCTTTTCTCACAGCTCCACTAGGTGGTGCCCAAGTATGGACTCTGTATGGGGGCTCCAACTTCACATTTCCCTTTTGCAGAGCCCTAGCAGAGGTTCTCCATGAGGGCCCCGCCCCTACAGCAAACTTCTGCATGGGCATCCAGGCATTTCCATACATCTTCTGAAATCTAGGCGGAGGTTCCCAAGCCCCAATTCTTGGCTTTTGTGCACTCATAGGCTCAACACAACATGGAAGCTGCCAAGGCTTGGAGCTTACACCCTCTGAAGTTATAGCTTGAGCTCTATGTTGGCCCGTTTCAGCCACAACTAGAGCACCTGGGACATAGGGCACCAAGTCCCTAGGCTGCGCACAGCATAAGGACTCTGGGATTGGCCTATAAACCTATTTTTTTCTCCTACACCTCTGCACTTGTGATGGGAGGGGCTGCTGTGAGACCTCTGACATGCCCTGGAGACATTTTCTCTATTGCCTTGGGGATTAATGTTTGGCTCCTCATTGCTTATGCAAATTTCTATAGCTGGTTAGAATTTTTCTTTAGAAAATGGGATTTTCTTTTCTATTGCATTTTTGGGCTACAAATTTTCTAAGTTTTTATGATCTGTGTCCCTTATAAAACTGAATGCCTTTAACAATGTCCAAGTCACATCTTGAATGCTTTGCTGCTTAGAAATTTCTTTTACCAGATACCCTAAATCATCTCTCTCAAGTTCAAAGTTCTACAAATCTCTAGGGCAGGGGCAAATGCCACCAGTCTCTTTGCTAAAACATAAGAGTCACCTTTGCTCCAGTTCCCAACAAGTTCTTCATCTCCATCTGAGACCTCCTCAGCCTGGACTTTATTGTTTATATGACTCTCAGCATTTTTGTCAAAGACATTCAACAAATCTCTAGGAAGTTCCAAACTTTCCCACATTTTCCTGTCTTTTTCTGAGCCCTCCAAACTGTTCTAACCTTTTCTTGTTATCCAATTCCAAAGTGCCTTCCACATTTTGGGGTATCTTTTCAACAGCACCCTACTCTCAGTACCAATTTATTAGTCCATTTTCATGCTGCTAAAAAAGACATATCTGAGTCTAGTAATTTACAAGAGAAAGAGGTTTCATGGAATTACAGTTTCATGTGGCTGGAGAAGCCTCAAAATCATGGTGAAAGGCAAGGAGGAGCAATTCACATCTTACATGGGTGGCAGCAGGCAAAAAGAGAGTTTGTGCAGGGAGACTCCCATTTTTAAAACCATCGGATCTTGTGAAACTCATTCACTATCATGAGAACAGTGCAGGAAAGACCTGCCCCCATAATTCAATCACCTCCCGCCAGGTGCTCCCACAACATGTGGGAATTGTGGGAGTTACAATTCAAGATAAAATTTGGGTGGGGACACAGCCAAATCATTTTTTTTTAATGGAGTCTTGCTCTGTCACCCAGGCTGGCATGCAGTGGTGTGATCTCAGCTCACTGCAACCTCTGCCTCCTGGGTTCCAGAAATTCTCCTGCCTCAGCTTCTCGAGTAGCTGGGATTACAGGTGCATGCCACCATACCCAGCTAATTTTTTGTATTTTTAGTGGAGACAGAGTTTCACCATGTTAGCCATGATAGACTTGATCTCCTGACCTTGTGATCCACTCACCTTGGCCTCCCAAAGGGATTATAGGCATGAGCCACCATGCTCAGCCCATCATATCATGATTTAACACAACTCTGTGACTTAAAACAAGAGAAATTTATTTTCTCATGGCTCTTAAATTTAGAAATTCAAAACAAAGTTACAGTGCACCCTAATCCAGAATAGTTTATTATGAGATTCTTATTAAATCTATAAATGTCCTATTTCCAAATTTATATCCTGAGATCCTGGATGGACATTAATTTTGAGGAGATGTTATTCAACCCACTCTAAGTTGCCCTCTGTCTTCCTCAAATTCCCTTCTTTTATATATGCAAAACACGTTCGCCCTATCTCAATATCCTGAAAAGTCTTAACTCATTCCAGCATCAACTCTAACCCCTAAATTTGGTATAACATCATCTGCTCACTAAGTCCCAAATCTCATTGTCTAATTAATCTAAATCAGGTATGGATCCTACTTTGCGTATGATCCCCCTTGGGACAAAATCCCTCTCTGTCTGTGGCTTTTGAAATTAGAAACCAACTTTCTGCTTCCAAAATACAATGGCTAGATAGTTATATGATAGACATTTTCACTTCAAAAGGGAGATATTGAAAGTTTTAAGGGTCACTGGTTCTAAGCAAGACTGAAACCTAACAGAGCAAATTTTATTATGTTTCAGGGCCTGAAAATAATCCTCTGTGGCTTGATGCTCTTTCCTCTGAATCTGTGTTGGGGGCATCCTCATGAGCCCAAGGCTTTATCTTTAGAACCATGTCACCTTTTCCTTGAAGCCTAGCTCCAAGATCTATGGAATCTTTGGATTCCAAAGATATGTTACAGCTGAGTAGCTCTATCAGCCTGCTTTCTACCTATAGAATTTTGAAAGTCTGATAACCTTCATTTGTTATTTTATCTCTGTCTCTGTCAGTCCAGGTACGCCTTGTGTTCCTCCTTCTCCCAGGATAATGTTTTTAATAACTGATTCTCCTATATGTGTTAAGAGGATAAATGCCAAAAATGGTTCTTCAGTGATCCTTTCTGAATAATGCTGTCTGTATTTCTGGTTTCCGCTAAAATGGTTGAATGGATCCAAGAGTGACACACCTAATCTTTCAACAAAAAGCTGTTGCTATGGTTTGGGTATGTCTCCCAGGAGTTGCTGTGTTGAAAAGATAATTGCCATTGTAGCATTAAGGGATGGTTCCTTGAGGAGGTGATTAGGCCATGAGGGTTCCACTCTCATGAATGGATTGATGCCTTTGTCTCAGAAGGGGGTTAATTATTAGAGACATAGGCTCCTTACAAAAAGATTGTTTTAGGTCCCATTTTGTTTTTCCCTGGTTAGCATCCAAGCTTCTGCCTTTTTCCTTCTGCCATGAGATGACCCTCACCAGATGCTGGCACCAGGCTCTTGAACTGCCCAGCCTTCAGAATGATAAGCCAAATAAAGTTCTGTTCTTTTTAATTTACTCAGTCTGTGGTATTCTGTTACAGCAGCAGAAAACAGACTAAGACAGCTGTCCAGCCACATTCTTGGCATTCTCCCCAGAGTATGCCTTGTCAACAGTACATTTCCTAATTTAGCATCCTTTGAAATCTGGATAGACCAAGGAACTCACAAGTCTCAAATTGATGGTTCCTTTTTGCTTGACAGTTCCTTCCTCAATTTATCTCTTTCTTTTCACATTTTACTCTAAACAGAAAGGAGAAATCAGACCATGCCTTGCCTGGAAATCTCCTCAGCTATATATACAATTGTATGACTTATAAGTTCTGCTTTCCATCCAACTGTAAAATGTAATTAAGCCAAGGTTTCTCTCACTTTATAACAATCTCCTTTCCTCCAGCGTCCAGTAACATGGTTCACATTTTTATCTATCATTTTGTTTACAATAATATATCTTGTTGCTAGGACAGTATCTTTCCCTACCACGATTCTCATTTCCATCTGAGCCCTCACCAGTATTGCCTATATTATCTATATTTCTGCCAATATTCTCTTCAATCCAATCAAGGCTATTTTCGTCATGCATCAAAAAATATTTCCAGTTTCTATCCATTTCCCAATCCCAAAACCACTTATATATCTGTAGGTATTTGTTAGAGCAGCAACCCATTTCCTAATACCAAAATATGTATTAGTTTGTTAGGGTTGCTGTAACTTATTACCACAACTTGGTGGCTTAAAAGAACAGAAATTCACTTTCCCACAGTTCTGAAGTCCAGAAGTATTGGCAGGGCCATATTTGCTCTGAAAGTATAGGACAATCCTTCTTTGCCTCTTTCATCTTATGATGACTCCTGATTTTCCATATCTTGTGGCAGCATGATACCAGTCTCTGCCTCCATTTTCATATAGTGTCATCACTGTGTGTCATGTGCATCAAACACACATCCTTCTCCTTTTATTGAAAAGATACCAGTCAGTGGACTTAGGAACCACTCTAAATACAGGATAATTTTATCTTCACATATTTATTTAAATCTGCAAATACTTATTTTCAAATAAGGTCACATTCTGTGATTCAAGTGGACATAAAATTTTGGAAATATGCTATTCAACCCACTATAGTATATGAGTTGGATTTCAATTTTAAACACTGGTTTAAGAACTAAAAAATAATTTAAAAATAAGATGCTTAGTTCAGTTGCTACAATTACACTGAAACCTTTAATTATCCCACATTAGGAGGAAAATTTTATTAAATTTTATACTTTCAGCGTCTGACACAAACACAAACAAGTAAGTGCATTTTGGAAATAATTATCAATTTAATGACTTTATTGGCTAGAGAAAGGGAAAAAAAGTGCACTGCATCCCAACAATGATGGAGCTACTTGTTTTAACCATGCCTTAAACCAATAAGCAATATAATCATGTTTGAAAGTTTAATATGTTTCCCTTTCAGTGAACTATTTTAAAAGAAATTATATGGACTTCTCCATGTGGCCAAATTGACATATATATTTCAAATTAATCTTTGAGTACCATGTGCCAGGCACTGTGTGAATCATGTGTTAGTTCACTGCCTTGGCCTGTTCAGGCTGTTATAACAAAGTACCTCAGACTGCGTAATTTATAAGCAATAGGAATTTATTTCTCTTGAAGCTAGGAAGTCTGAGATCAAGGCATTAAGAGATACAGTGTTTGATGAGGGCCCATTGCTCAAAGATCACAACCTCTGTGTGCCCTCACAGAAGAGATGGGGGACCTCTTTTATAAGAGCATTAATCTCATGAAGACCCCACCTTCATGACCTAATCATCTTCCAAAGACATTCACCTTCTAATATCACCATGGGGATTAGGTTTCAATATATTAATTTTGGGAGGACACAAACATTCGTACCATTAAATTCACTTAATTCTCACAATGTTATTAAGTACATACTCAAGTAATGTTAATTTTACAAAAAAAAAAAACAAAAAACAAAAAAACAAAAAAAAAAAACCCTGAGACTTTGAGAAGCCAAACAACTCTCTCCTGTTCACATAACTATTAAATAAGCTTTGAATTTATTTACCACTGACATGGATTTCAATTCAATGCATCTTTCTTGCTCATCCACAATGTGTAAGTCTGTATCTGATTAAGAGTAATTAATTTTCTAAAGGAAAGCTACTCTTTCTGGTGATACATACTCCTCTTTTAACATGACAAATTTCAGGATCTAATAGTATTATTGAATTGCCATTTGGTTATGCTTTTCACATTTCAATTCACCTTTTAATGCATTTTCATTTGATTCCCACAGCAACACTAAAACAAGGTTTAATAGGAGTTATTATCCCCGTATTATAAGTGAACAAAACAAGGTTTATACAGCAGTTATTCAGCTAGCCCATGGGCTTACATTTACTATAAAGCTCACTCAGTTGGCTCCAAGGCCAGCTGTATAATCCAGAGTATTATGCCCAAGTTTCCGATGTGTCATTAAAGTCTTGATATGTACAAGTAAATAATTCATACAAGTAAACTTTATTAATAATGATTGCTCCTCTCTGTCAGATAAAGAAACACTACAAAGTTCTCTATTTTTATCTCACATAAATTGTTCAGCTCTGGTATGTCCTCACAAATTTCACTGTCCATCATTACAGTGCTGCCCCAGATCTCAGGGGAGAGAAACTTTCCATTCCTTCAATAACCTAAGGGTAGAAGGCACTGGAGGATACATTGCCCAAACAATTAGAAACGGAGACCTAAGAGATTCTGATTGAACACACACTAAAAGGGGGTGACAGACTTAATGTGTTAGGAAAACTGAGACGAGAATTGAATTTATTCTGTGTCATTCTCCTACAGCTACAAATAGAGTCAAAGCTAAGACATCAGTGTTGGCAGTAAGAAAGGAGAGGTGAGCTACCATGTACAATTAGGGAGGAGAAGGAAATTCTTGTAAGCATAAAATTTACTGCTCTAAAGGGTTCAGTGGAGTTCCCTTGGGCAATTAATAGAGGTTCCACGCAAACATGCACTGGCAGATAAGTGGTTCTGCACCTAACCTTTCCTGAGCGAGGTGAATAATTGTAGAAACTTTTGCTGATCTGGGAGTAGTGGCCCCTGGGACAGAGTGACTGAATGGGAAGTATGAATTGCAAAGACATAATGTCAGAGCATATTGAGTAGTTAAAAACATATAGTTCAGAAGACTCTCAGAGAAGATGGCCTTTTACTAATGGGAGATTGTAACTAGAGCTGAGGATTCTGAAATGTTTAACTTGAAGCTAAGACTGGCAAAGTCCCTGTGATGTCAAGGAGTTAAAAGCAGAGCCTTAAAACTTCCTGGGTGAAAGGCTGCAGCAGCCTCTCATGTTACTGTGAAATATCACTTTGGTTTTACTAATGAAAATTAATGAGCTTCCAAAGTTTCCTTTTCAGTCTGTAAGTGCTTAATTGCCTGGAGCTGAGCTGTTCCTCAGGGCTCCACCCACTGTGGGGTAGAGGCATTTTTTTTCATCCAATCATTATGAAAACCTGCCTAAATTTCCTTTATGCTAATAGAATATTTCAGCAAATTTTAATTATCTTAATACATATTCGATTTAAAGTATTAAAATTATTTCAAAATGTGTGAATTTTGCTTAAAAATGATCAGACTCATAAAATTCTATAAGCTATATTCATGATTGTAATTTTTACTAAAAGAGAATCTTTATGTTGGTTTTTTTAACTTCTCAAAAATCTTGACGTACATTTTTGAAATACTTGAATTAATGTATAGATTGGGAGGACTGATCATCCACTAAACTGTTCTCAGCTAGATGCTGAAAACCTGGTGAGCAATTAAGTTTATATTAAGTAAATAAATGAATTAAGCAAGAACACATTTAGTTCATGAAGATTTGCAAAGATCTGGCTTTCAGGAAGGCTCGGGATTTTGTTAATACATTCAGGACACCAAGCACTGCATCATCAGGAGAAAACTCTGTGTTTGATTTTCGTAAGGCATATTATTAAGAAATTTATGGTGCTTAAGGTCATAATTAGGCACACATAGTATATTTTTAATAAATTTCTCAATAATCCTGAAGGTCAGGTGGATTTAGCCACATGTTGCTGCTAAGGAAACTTAAGCTCAGAGAGAGCAAAATAATTCCCCAAGTTCCTACAGCTAGAAAGTAGCTGAGCCTGTATCGATCTCCAAGTCTCTGCTCCATGCTAATCTAAAGCCTAGTCTCTTTTTAGCAGGTCAGGGTATTTCTCCCTCAATTACCATTTTATGAGGCTTGGAGAAAAATCTTGTTATTTGAGTTTCTACATTTTGGATTTCAGGATAAATGTTTTACCATATCAGAGCTGAATTCCCACTGGTGTTATCATCCCTGTAGCCTTTTCACAAAACAATGATCTGGACATACTATCCCAGACCCTTTTGCTCACATTCGTATTCTAGCAGCAGACTGAATCCATGTTCAGTCTCCTCGTAAACATAACAAAACTGCCCTTTCATTTGGACACTGCCTCAGAACAAGTGATTTTTGTGTGTGTGTGTGACAGGGTTTATGATTTTTTTCTGGTGAATGAAAAAAATTGAAAACTTAGAGGATTTGGCTGTTCTTATGTCTTAAATGTAAAATGTTTCTAAAGCCAGTGTTCCTGCTTCACAAATGATAGTCGAAGTGTGCAGTACTATGATACCAAAGCTTAATGTGGCCAGGCCTTGAACTTTCTGTCTCCATCTGACTTTCTAACATTTAGCGGCTAGAATACAAAACGGTCTGCTGCGGCTCTGCCTCCCAGGTGTCGGAACGAGCAAATGCTGAAGGACTTTCAACTCAGTGGGCTTCACACAAACTGTACCCCAGAGAGAAAATCTAAGCAGTGCTTCAGGCAGGTGCATGATGTGGTTCAGAGGCAGAAGACATTTGATTCATGAGCGGGAGGCACTAAAATAGAGCTTTGGGAAGAAAGAAGGGATCAAGCAATGATAGGAGCAATATTACATCTGAGTTCCAACATTTGCACTGCTTCAGTGGCCATCTCTTTCCCAGGGCTTAAAGTTCAGCAAATAACAGATCGGGTGGGACAGAGGGTGTAATATAAGCACACTAACCCCAACCAACATGAAGTGGAGAGGGGTATTACTCCTTTCAAGTAGGGAAGAAAGGATACTTGCATAAAAAAAATAAATTTCTAGGACCTTGTGATTGGCTCAAAGGACAAAAAGGCATTATGCCAACATGGGTTTTCTAATTTCCTTGCAGAGCAGAAAAATAAGTTGTTGTTTGTGTTCCTCCTGCCCTCCCCTTCCCCTATCCCCCTTTTCTTCTTCCTCCTTTCCTTTTTGTATTTTTATTTTTTGTTTTATAACAGGCTTCGTAGAATTTATAGAATTTGTATCAGGTTTTTTTGTTTTTTTGTTTTTTCCCCTTGAGACAGAGTCTTGCTCTGTCACCCAGGCTAGAGGGCAATGGTGTAATCTCTGCTCACTATAAACTCCGCCTCCCGGATTCAAGCAACTCTCCTGCCACAGCCTCCTGAGTAGCTGGGATTACAGGCACATGCCACCACGCCTGGCTAATTTCTGTATTTTTAGTAAAGACAGGGTTTCACCATGTTGGTCAGGCTGGTCTCAAACTCTTGACATCGTGATCCACCCACCTCAGCCTCCCAATATGCTGAGATTACAGGCGTGAGCCAGTGTACCCAGCCCTGTAGCAGTTTTGTAAACACACCCTGCAGGTTAAATTTACTTTGTATACTTGTTATTCTCTAACAAGGTGATTTGGTTTCACAGTGATTGATGAGACTAGGACTGTCTTCAGGGTTTTGGGGAGAATGTTCTGGATTCAGAAACAGCCTGATGGTTTGTATTTGCTCACCAGAGGGCCCTAGGCCTCTTTTTAAGTACAAAACTCTTTTATGTCAATACTCTGTAGTCAGAAATCTTTTATTCTCTATTCTTCCCATAATTTCATAATGAAGACTGTGATTTGAACATAGGGATTTAAAAGGCAGTCAGTAGGAGACCTATAACAATGAAAACAGAACTCCATTAACATCGACACAAATTTAGGTGTACCAGGCACTTTGCTTAGCTTGCAGGTAGTAAGTAGCTGCCTATCCAAAAGTGGATTTTATGTGTGTATGTGATTGAGACAGAGCCTCGCTCTGTTGCACAGGCTGGAGTGCAGTGGCATGATCTTAGCTCACTGCAACTTCTGCCTCCTGGGTTCAAAGGATTCTCCTGCCTCAGCCTCCCAAGTAGCTGGGATTACAGGTACTGTGCCACCACACCCGGGTAATTTATTTTTTATTTTTTATTTTTTTTAGTAGAAACAGGGTTTCGCCATGTTGGTCAGGCTGCTCTTGAACAACTGCACCTGACCTCAGGTGATCCACCTGCCTCAGCTTCCCAAAGTGCTGGGATTACAAGCGTGAGCAACCACGCCTGGCCGGGGGTGACCTTTGTAAAATATTTCTTCTAGATGTATTTATTTTATTTTATTTGACAATATTGGTTGCATTAGTCTCTAAAACACAACTTTAAGAAATAGTCTGATTTGGCAGAATAAGCTGTGAGACCACCGTGATCTTTGTTAATTATCTATCTTTGTTAATATAGATCTTGCCAAAGATTGTGCATCCAATGGGTTAACATTGCTTGCAGTATTGATCCTGTCATCCCTGTGAAGACTAGGACAGGCCTAGAGGCAACCAAAGCCCATGAGCTTGTCACCTCTAACCTCAAACAGCCTCATCAAATTACCACAGTGTACTGTGCAAATATTATCATATTTGGTGTGTACCAATATTGTTAAGCTGTGTGATACCTTGTAAACTCTAGACGAGTCATTTTGAAGTCAATAGACCTAAAAAAAAAAAAAAAAAAAAAAACAGTGATGAGAACATTTCTTCTATAACTAATTTGTATGAATCTTTATCATAAAAGGATGATGAATTTTGTCAATTGCTTTTTCTGCATCTATTGAGATGATCATATGATTTTTTGTCCTTTATGCTGTTAATACAGTGTTTCTCATTTATAGATTGTTTATGTTGAGTAGTCTTTACATCCCTGGAATAAATCTTAATTGATCATGGTGAATGATCCTTTTAATATGCTCATGAATTCAGTTTGCTAGTATCTTGTTGAGAATTTTTGCATTTATGTTCATCAGTGCTTGTGGTTTTTTTTTTTTTTTTTTTTTTTTTTTTTTTTTTTTTTTTTTTTTTTTTGGGTATAGTGTTCTTGTCTGGCTCTGAAACCAGGGTAACTCTGGCCATGTACAATGAGTTTGGAAGTATTCCATCTTCTTCAATTGTTTTGAAGGAGCTTAAGTATTAGTCCTTTTAAAAATATTTGCTAGAATTCAACAGTGGAGCCATCTGGTCCTGGGCTTTTCTTTGATGGGAGACTTTTAGTTACTGATTCAACCTCCTTACTCATTATTAGGCTGTTTAGATTTTCTAAAAATCTTCATAGTTTGTATGTGTCTAGGGATTAAGAGGTTTCTTTCTTTCTTTCTTT
>NW_016107316.1:13765118-13767192 GCF_001604975.1 Cebus imitator | reverse complement strand
TTTTTTTTTTTTTTTTTTACAGATTCCCACGTTTTGGCATGTAATTGTGCATAGCTGTCTCATAATCTTTTGCATTTCTCTGGAATGAGTTGTAATGTTCCCTCCTTCATTTATGAATTTAGCCTTTTCTCTTTTTCTCTGTTAGTCTACGTGAAGGTTTTTCAATTTTGTTTATCTTTGCAAAAAGCCAAATATTAGTTTCCTGTATTTTTTCTGCTTTTTCTAGTCTCTATATAATTTATAATTTATTTCTGCTCTGATCCCTGTTATTTCCTTTCTCTGTTTCCTCTGAGTTTGTTCTTATTTTTCTAATTTATTGAAGTATAACAATAGCTTCTCTATTTGAAATCTTTTTTTATTGATAATATGTATACATATTTATAGGATACTTGCATTTTTGATATATGCAATGTGTAATAATTAAATCAGGGTATTTTGGATACCATCACCTCAAATATTTATTATTTCTTTGTGCTGGGAGTATTCCAAATCTCCTTTCTGTGTATTTTGAATTATACTATAAATGTACTTAGCTGTAGTCACCCTAGTGTGCTATCAAATGATAGAACTTATTCCTTCAGTTTAACTGTATTTTTGTACTCATTAACCAACCTCTTAATCCCCTCTGCCCCTCATACTTCTCAGCTGCTGGTGACTACCATTCTTACCACCATCTCCATGCTTCTCACTACCTATGTGAGATCAAGTTTTTTTTTATCTCCCACATATGTGTGAGAACATATGATATTTATCTTTCTGTGCCTGAGTTACTTCACTTAACATAATACCTGCAGATAACATTATATTCAATGGTGAAAATTTGAACGCTTTTCCTCAAAGAGCAAGACAAGATAAGCATACCTACGCTCATCATTTCTGTTCAACACAGTACTAAAAGTCCTAGCTAAAGCAATTGGCCAAGAGAAAGCAATAAAGACATCAAAATGAGGAATAAAGGAGTTCAATTGTCTCTAATGCAGACAACATAATCTTATATATTGAAAACCTTAAAGACTTCACAGAAAAAAAAACAAAAACAAAAAAACAAAAAACAAAAATACTTTACAAGTAAGAAATGTCCTGAGTAAAATTTCAAAAAATACAATCAACAAAGAAAAATCAGTGTCATTTCTATACACTAACGATGACTGAAAAAAAAAAAATCAAGAAAGCAATGCCATTTGCAGTAGTAGCTACAAAATAAAATAATATACTTCAGATAAATTTAGCCAAGGAAATGAAAGACTTGTACACTAAGAGCTACAAAACACTGATAAAAGAAATTAAAGAAGAGAGAAAATACATGAAAAGAAGTATCCTATGTTCATGGATTGGAAGGATTAATATTATTAAAATGCCCATTTAAGCATTATTAAATTTCTCAAAGTAATCTACAAATTTAATGCAAACCCTATCAGAATTCCAAAGTCATTTTTTACAGAAATAGAAAAAGCAATCACAAAATCGATATCAAACCACAAAGGACCCCAAATAACAAAAACAATCTTGAGCAAAAAGAACAAAATTGGAGGCATCACATTCTCCAATTTCAAAATGTAATTCAAATGTATAGCAATCAAAACAGCATGGTACTGCCATAGTACTGCCATAAAACCAGAAACACACACCAACAGAACACAACTGATAGCACAGAAACAAATTTATGCATCTGTGATTAATATATTTTTCACAAAGATGCAAATAATACACAATGGGAAAGGACAATCTTTTCAATAAATTGTGTTGGGAAACTAGATATTCATATGCAGAAAAATATGAAACACTTATTCCGCACCATATACAAATATTGACTCAAAGTTGATTAAAGACTTACATCTAAGACCTGAATCTGTAAAACAATTAGAAGAAAACATAGGGAGAAAGCTCCATGATTTTGGTCTGGGCAATTTTTTTTTAATATGATCCCCAAAACATAAGCAATAAGAACAAAAATTGACAAGTGGGATTGAATCACACTAAAAACCTTCTGCATGGCAAAGTACACGATCGATAGAATGAAGCAACAACCTATATAATGGATGAAAATATTTGAAAACCATTTATCTTCTTTTTT
>NW_016107316.1:13742197-13764834 GCF_001604975.1 Cebus imitator | reverse complement strand
AAAAAAAAAAAAAAAAAACCCAAAAAACCTGATTTTAAAAATAGGCAAAGGACCTGAATAGTCATTTCTCAAAAGAAGACAACAAGCAGCCAACAGATATATTTTTTAAAATGGGTAACACCACTAATCATCAGGAAAATGCAAACTAAAACCATCATGAGATAAGATATTCCCTTACACTTGTTAGGATGGCTGATATAAACAGGATGAAAGATAAGTATTGAGAATGATGTGCAAAAAATGAAACCCTTGCCCACTGTTGGTGAGAATGTAAGTTATTAAGAACAGCCATTATGGAAAATAGTATGGATAGTCCTCAAAAAATTAAAAATATAACTCCCATATAATCCAGCGTCTAGCTTTTGGATATATGTCCAAAAGGAAATAAGTATGTTAAAGAGATAGCTGTATTTTCATGTTGCTGCTGCACTATATGCATAGCTAAGATACAGAATCAATCTCAGTGTCCCACAACCAATGAATGGATAAAGAAAATATGGCATATAGCAATGGAATACGATTCAGCCTTATGAAAGAAGAAAATCTTGTCATTTGCATTAACATGAATGAAACTGGCGGGCATTATAAACCTGGAGGGCAGAATATTAATACCACACGATCCTACTTATATGTGGAATCTAAAAGGTGAACTCATAAAAGCAGAGAATAGAATATTGGTTTCCCAGGGTGGTGGTGGGGGGGGGCATTGCGGAAATGTTGATCAAATGATAAAAAAATTCAGTTAGATAGAATGAATAAGTTCAAAAGATTTATTGCACAACATGATGACTGTAGTTAGTAATAATATGCTATTTTTTAAGTGATGAGAAAGATTTTAAATGTTCTTGCTACCAAAAATAAGTACATGAGGTAATGCATATGTTAATTAGCTCAATTTAGCCATTCTACAATATTTCAAAACATCATACCATATGTAATAAATATGAACAATTTATATTTATTTGGTTTCAAAAAAATGTAGTGAGAGGCTTTTCTGTTCTGCAGATAGGACCCATACTGTCTTAAAAGGCTAATTTTGTCTAGATATCTTGAAGCTATATTTATTTCAGTGTTAATCCACAAGCACTCCTAAGCCTCCAGGTAGTGATGCTGGCTATGGCTTTGTGAGTAGAAGTAATCCCACACTCAAAAATAAACATTACTTTTAACAGCAAAAACCACAATTACTTTTGTACCAATCTAATAGCAACTGTTTTACAACCTTGTTTTTTTCCCTCAAAATATTACCTGTTCAAGGATTATTCTTATTGATACACACAGATGACTTATTCATTTTAATTGCTTACAGTTATACAGCTGAATGTGTCTTTTTTTTTTTCATTATTGATGGACAATTAATCTCTCTAATTTTTCACTATAATTGATGATGCTGCTGTGAATCTCCAGGGGTAAATATGATGGAAATCCTTAATGGAAAAAGTTCACACTTGGATTATTGCAATAACTGTGTTCCTCAGAGGTGTTTGAGAATGTGTGTGTTCATATTGTTCATCACGGTGGCTGAGGGATGCTGCTGGAAATTGGTACTAGGAGGCAAGGGATCCTTAACATCCTACAATAAATATCCAAAACATGAAATTATTAGCCATCCAAAACAACAAAACTTTCCTTGTGCATAAACAGTGCTCTCGGTTGTATGCTTATAAGTGAAAGTGTTGAATGAGGTGGATTTAGTTAGGTTGGAGCTTACCTTCCATTTCAAACTTCTCTTGTTTACTTGACCATCTCACAATACCCAGAAAGTCATATACTCACTTCTGTCTGTAGTTGCAGATGTGTTTTAGATTTCCCAGTTGGATGGTCAGGAAGGAAAAAAAAATGAGGTGAAGGCTGGGCTGCTCTGCTAACAAGTAGCAACAGCGGTGTTTTACTTAGTTATTTTATTTTTTTTTCAGCATCAGACAATATCCCACTTTCCACTGTCCCACCCACAGGCAGGGTGCAGAGCACATTATTTTGCCTATAAACTAGCTGATGTTTTGTGGCCCTGGGGCTGACACTGTGGTGACAGCATCTTGCTCCTGGGATAACAGCTAGCTGGTAGAATATTTCATTGGGTCACATCCCGATTCCCCACTGAACTCATTGTGGCAGGGACAGCAGCATCCCTGGTGAGCCAGATAAGAGGCATTGCTTAGGAGTCATTCTCAAAAGCTGTGCCCAGAGTCTCTTTCTTTATACTCTCTGAAAGTGTTATATGCCCCTACATTCATGTTTTGAATTGCTTTCTGTTTCATATATCTCGATGTATTTTCATAGTATTCAACTGAACCATGGCTGAAGCACTAAGTTTTAGGAATTAGATATCTTTGCACTAGGTTTTGTCATATTGCTCTTCCAAATACTTGGATCAATTTATACCACCAATATATGAGTTTCTATTTCCTCACACCCTAACCAACATTTGAAATTGTGATATTACTACTTCATCTCCTCCTCTTCATCCTTATTATAATTATTATAACTATTATCAGTCAATTCAATTATTGTTAAATGGCATAGTGTTATCTCTGTTTGAGTACCCTGATTATTAATGATTGAGTAGTTTTACATGTTATTTATTTTCTCTTCTTAATAAGTGCCTGATTATCTCCCTAATCTATTGTTCTATTGAGTTTTTAAAATATTGATATGTAGAAGTCCTCAGTACTCTTGTGCCACTGTCTGTCATTGGCTGGAATCAGCCCAAGAGAGGCGTGATCTCAGGACATTTTAGCAATGGATTTCAACATCCAGCTGCAGAGGCCCTTAGTCAGTTTTGCTGTCTGTGGTCAGAGGACAGTGCACATTTTTATGGCTGCCACACTTCTCCCATTGCACTGTTCAGATCTACACTTTTACATGGGTGTTGGAAGGAGACTCCTCCATGTGCCTTCTGTGGCCCTCTTATCTGAGTTAAAAACTCAGAAAAACAAAGTGAATCTGGTTAACTAGAGGCTCCATTGCTGTGGATGATCACAGGTCATCACTGACACCCATTCCCTCCCTTCTCCACTCTATATTCCCTTCACCCTCAGCTATCACTTCAGCAGGTTTAGATGGCTCGTCTGGTGGTACAACTCACACTTTTATCTCTGAGGGCTCTGAAGCTTTGATAGCCATTTTACTTCCACAACCACAATGCTGCACATATCCATTCACAGTTATAATGGAATAAGGAAGTACCAGGAGGTGCCCAATGTATCACTTGGGTTCCGCAGGTATTTCTCCTCACTCCCATCTTGTGTATAAGGAGTGTTATCTCTTGCTGCTTCTGGTTAATTACCCCTGTCAGTATGGTGACTCCTTTCATTGCCTGCTGTTCCCTGGAAGGAAGAAGTCCAAAGTGCCCAGGTAGCAGATGTAACTTTTAGTTCAGTAGGATTTTTATCTGTGTCCCCTGGCAAGAGTGTACCTGTTTGGAGACCAGGACCTTCAACCCTGCAGAGCCTAGAGATACAGGAATAGAAATCATAAAGTCCTCCCATGAAATCATAAGGAGTGTTGGTAAGTGGAGCTATCCATGCTTCCATCTTTTGGGTTCTGAGTGCGTGTATCCTTCCTATAGGGGACAGGCCACCCTATAGAGAGATATTTGTTTTAATAAGTACACTGTGTTCTGGAGAATGGCACCCAGTCATGGACCGCTCCATCATCTCCTTCACTGCCTTCATTTCATGTCAGTCCCCCATCTGCTGATATGTGTATAGGAGGCTTATAGAGTGTGATCCACAAGCACATTCTAAGCCTCCAAATAATGATGTTAGCTATGGCTTTGTGAGTAGAAGTGAGCCCATACCCAAAAACAAGCATTGATCATACCTATGAGGATGAGTAGCACTGTTTTCAGGATAGAAGTTACCCAATGTAATTAATTTCCTACCGAGTAGTCAATCTCCTTGAGGAATAGTGCCATAATGGGTGTTTATTATGCATTGATGTTTATGCAAAGGAGGAATTCAGAGATGTCAATAGATCTGCCTTGGTAAGTGGGAGTTCATCTTGTTGGACCCATTTATAGCCTGTGACCGTGGCACCATGGTCACCTCGTTCATGTACCCATCATGCCCATTGTGAGGTGGCTGATGACAAAGACTAAGTCACATTGTCTATTTAATGGTTCAGTGTCTTTTCTATGATCTATACTTTCATTAGGGGGTTAATATGTAACAAAGATATCATTTTGTACCCACTTCCAAATGACCATACACATGCTTCTGTCTGGAAAATGTCTCCAGTCTTCTATTCCTTTTCCTTCTGTGCCCTTGATGTGATACTGTTTCTCATTCCACAAAAATAGATGACTGGGTTAACTGTTCATAGCTCAGCCAATTTGGGAAATTATCACTCCTGACAATTTTTAAGGGCCACTGCTGAATGAGGACCTGTAGTCACTGACCATTTTCAGTTTGTGCTCTCCTACCAAAGCTGAACTATTCATAAATCAAATACAGCTGCTTCCTCTTCCTTCAGCTGGTTGCATAGAAACCCCCATATGGCTTTAAGTGCAAGAAGATGGAGAGACACTGGTGCAACTCCAGCGGATGACATAGGGTCTGAAAGTGTACACTCATGGGCATAGCTTGGGCCCTTTGATCCTACTCAGGTTCATTCCTTGATGTGCCATTTTCATTTATGATGGGCAGCTACTGCCAAGCCTATCTGACTTTATGACTTGGTGGATCTGATAGACTCCAACTCATAATGGGGAATTTCAAAGGCATTTCCAGTGTGTGTCCTGTTTTCAAGTGTTCTATCTTGAATAGGGCCCGGGGATATGTCAAACTCTTGTTTATTTCTTAAAGTGCTTTAATTCTCTGTGGTGGATACCACAGCCCTGTATACCAGGAGACGGCATTGTTATTCTCCCACTTGAGCTTGTTATGAGCTCCATACTACATTACTTCTCAACAGTATGTCCTCAGGATCACATGGCCCAAGAGGCAGCATTGATGTCACTGTGGCCTGAGTTTGCTGCAGTGTTTTCTCTACTCCAGGAAATCTGAGAGGTTTTCATATTCTTAATAATTATTCTCAGGTGTGGATATATAACCTGTAGACCCAAAGGGGTCTAACAGATACTTTGTTTCCTTGCTTTTGGTGGAAGATGCAAGATGTAGCAATTTTACCTTGGAAGGAATATCATGGCAATCTCCTGAGCAACAAATTCCTCTAAATTGTACTAAAGTGTCAAGTTCCTGAATCTTTGTAGATTTGTTTTTCTCCTTTGAAATGCACACATCCTGAAAAGGCCTCCAGAGTAGTAGCCCCTTCTTTCTTATCTTACCAACTCAGCAGGATGTCATTGGTGTAATGCAGCAGGCTGATGTTCTTTGATATGTCCAGGTGGTCTAGATCTCTTAGGACAGAAGGCAAGAGACTTAACATAGTCCTGAGGCATAATTGTAAATAAATATTGTTCTGTACCCCATGCATGCAAATTGTTTCTGATCCTCTTTTCTAATTTGAATGGAAAAGAACACATTTGCCAAATCAATGGCAATATACCACATACCTGAGGTCTTATTAATTTGTTTCAGCAATAATACCACATCCAGTGCTGCAGCTGCAACTGGGGCTACTGCTTAATTAAGTCTGTCAGAACACAGTCATTCCCCATGATTCATCCAGTTTCTACAGAGGCCAGATTATTGAATTAAATGAAGACATAAATGGAATCACCACACCTATATATTTGGGGTCTTTAAAGGTTGAACTAATAATCTCTGCCATCTCCTCCAGAATATAATATCAATATAATATTTAAAAATTTTATAGATGCAAAATTCACAAAACATAAATTAATCATTTAAAAGCATTTAAATAGCATTCAGTACATTGACAATAATGTGCAACCAACATATCTAGTTTAACATATTCCTAACACTCTAAATTAAAATATATTAAACAGTTCTCCTCATTTTACCTTCTCCCTCAACTCCTGGTAAGAAGCAATAGGTGTTCTGTCTCTGTGGATTTGTCTGTAAATGTATATTTCATATGAATAGGATCATAAGATATGTGACCTTATGTGTTGGAGGTTTATTCCTGTAGCAGTGTCAGTACATCATTCCTTTATTATGGCTAAACAATATTCCATTGTTTGCATATGACACTATTTATCCATGTGTCTGTGGTTGGACATGTGGGTTGGTTTCACCTTTTGATTATTGCAAATAGTGTTCATATAAACATACATATATATGTGTGTATGAGGGTCTATTTTCAGTTTGGTGATATACACCTAAAGGTAGAATTTCAGGGTCACCTGGCAATACCATTTTTAATTTTTGAAGTACCACCTAACCGTTTTCCACAGCAGATTAATCATTTTGCATTCCCACTATCAATGTACAAGAGTTTCAGTTTCTCTACACACTCGCCAATACATATTTTTTATTTTATTTTATTTTTGACCACACTTGTGGATGTGAAGTGGTATCTCTTTGTAGTTTTGATGTGCATTTCTATAATGACTAATAATGTTGAACATCTCTTTAAGTGCTTATTGACCTTTGAATATCATCTTTGGAGTTATGTCAATTCAAGCCTTTAGCTCATTTTCAAATTTGATTGTTTGTTTGTTGTTGAGTTGTAAGAGTTTCTTATATATTTTAGATACTAGTGCTTATTAGATATAAGATTTGCTAACATTTTCTTGCATTCTGTAATCTAATAAGCACTAGTATCTAAAATATCTCTTGATATTTTTTGGTGCACAATGTTTTTAATTTCAATGAGGTCCAACTTGGCTATTTTTTGGTTTCTGTTTTTGATGTCATATCTATGAGTCCATTACCTAATCCAAAGTCATGAAGATTCACCTTTACATTTGCTTCTATAAATTTTATGGTTTTAACTTTTCTAGTTAACTTGCTGATCCATTTTAAGTTAATTTTTGCATACAGTAAGATAGGATATCTAATTTGTCTAGCACCATTTGTTAAAGAAACTATTCTAATTGAATTATGATACCTTGTCAAACATCAGTTAGCCATACATATGTGGTGTATTAGTTTTCTAGGACTGCAGTAGCAAAATACCATGAACTCCGCTTATAACATGAGAAATGTACTGTCTCACAGTTCTGGAGGCTAGACATCTTAAATCAAGGTGTTGGCAGGGCCCTAGTTCCTTTAAAAGCTATGCAGGAATCCTTGACTTTCTCTAGCTTCTGGTGGTTTCCTGCAATCATTGGCATTCCTTGGTTGCAGCTGTATAACTCCAGTCTCTGTATTCATCATTACTTAGTGTTCAGACATGGTGTACAGAACACATGGTTTTCTGTGTGTCTGTGCTTTCATATGGTTGTCTTATATGAATACTAGTAATATTGGATGACTACCTACCCTACTCCAGTATGACCTCACTATGTCTGCAACAACACTATGATATGATTTAGCTGTGTCTTTACCCAAATCTTATCTTGAACTGTAATCCCCATGATCCTCAGATGTTTAGGGAGAACTGCTGGGAGGTGATTGGATCATGGGCGTGTTTTGTCCCATACTTTTCTCATGATAGCGAGTGAGTTCTCACAAGATCTGATGTTTTTATAAGGGCCTCTTCCCTCTTCACTCTACACTCTTCTCTTTCTTGTGTGCCACCATGTAAGATGTGCCTCTTCCTCTTCCATGTTGATTGTAAGTTTCCTGAGGCCTCCAAATTTCTATGGAACTGTGAATCAATTAAACCCCATTTTTTAAAAGTACCGTATCTCTGGTATGTTTTTATAGCAGTGAATGAATTCATACACCATATTTCAAAAAAAAATCACATCTGGAAGAAATGGGGACTAGTACTTTAATATACTTTTCTTTATTAGGGGAGGACACAACAAAATTCGTATAGGCTTATATCTGGATATACATTGATCTATGTGACTGTTCTATGCTAGCATCATAGTGTTTTGGTTAATTTTATGTGAATCCTCTATCTTTGTTCTTATTTTTTAAGATTATTTGGCTGTTCAGGGGCTCTCACAATTAAATATAAATTTGATGTTTCGCTTTTTTATTTCTGTAAAGTGACTGCTAGAATTTTGATAGGGATTTCATTGACTCTGTAGATTACTTTGAATGTTATCTTAACAATATGAAGTCATCCAATCTATGAAAATGAGATGTTTTACCATTTATTTAGTTATTTTTTAACTTCTTTCAAAAATGTTTTTTAGTTTTCAATGTACAAGCTTTTCACATCCTTGCTTTAATTTATTCCATTGCGTAGAACACAACTGAGTTTTTTTTGTATGTTGACCTTATATCCTGCAACATTGCTGAATTTATTGACTAGCTCTAATAGCTGTTCTGTGGATTCTTTGGAATTTTTTTCCTATGTAGAATGATGTCATCTCTGGATATACATACTTTTACTTTTCCCTACCCAATTTAGATGTATCTATTTTTCTTTTGACTAGAACTTCTAGTACAATATTGGATATCAGTGGTGAAAGTAGACATTTTTGTCTTGTTCCTGATATTAGGGGAGATATTTTAATCTTTCATCATTGAGTATGATGTCAACTGTCAGTACAGTATTGCTTTTGTTACACTATCTTGGGTGAAGAAGAGCTTTTTCATAGCTTTTCATTTGACCCTCACCTCTATGATAGTTCTTAATCCATAGACCAGGGACCCAATGTATAAGTCACTCTAAAATGTTTATAAATTTCAATTAAGCATTGGTGTCTGGGAAAATAATTGTTGGTGGGCCTAAAAGTAGACAAGCGGGCCCTCTCTGAGACAGAATTTAGTCACAACCCCAGTTGTTACAGAAAGCTCTCACTTTAACAGAAGAGTCATGATGACACTTTATATTTCAAAGTAGTAGGGATACAAGATTATTTACAGGATACATTTAAATGTGTATTTTAGATAAATAAATTTTAAGTATATATATGTCCCATGCAATTTTGGGGACATAGTTATACTAAATAATTTATATGTTGTTCATTTGAAATGCAGTTTTAACTGAACAGTTTATGTTTTTATTTACTCTGGGGGATTCAACACAGCAATTACTTGTCATAAAATTGTGGAGTCCTTCATCCTAGGGATGGGGCTACCCTTTCAGCCATTGGGCTCCAATTCTGAAAATCAGTGGGGTGACAATCTTCAGTCACTTATTTCTCCTTCTTGCTTTATTTTTTTTTTCAATTTGGTATTATATAGGTTAAGCATCATCCCTGTTGACTGTCCAGTTCTAGCAACCTTATTTCTAATTCCCTATGAAAAATCCCCATAGCTATTCATGTGATTTTGCCAGGCATCATGAGAATTGCAACCTCCTGGATTCTGGTGATCAAGGGACATCATCTATTACTTCAGATCTTCATAATCATCATAGATGTAATGAACATAGCTCTGTAATCACTTCTCTGACCATTACTGTTTGGTCTGCAGAGAGCCACACCTTAACATTTTAGTAATTCTGGTGTTCCTCAAAAGTATCCTTTTGGTCTTCTGAATGATGTGCCTTCTAGCCCTCTTTGGAAACACAATTTTCTAGTGAGTGTTTTGGCTTTGCATAATATCTCCATTCTAGTATTATACTTACCTCAGCCCATTTATTCTTTTCTCTAATATCTTGAGTATATACTTGAGAAACCTAAGCTTTTCTACCTCCAGGTTCATCTCTCTGTGCTTTTTGTTCAGTCTTCATTTTAGGTAAAAATCTCCTTGAGAAGAACCAGGTTATTTTTGTGTTAACTTCAGCACTTGACATGGTGACTTTAACATAAGCTTTCTTTATATCTCTTCAAACTTAGTTAACGTTTTGCCTAGATTTGTCATAATGTAATATGGACTGATTCAAGATCATTACCACTTTCGAATGTCCTTAAAATCACCTTTTTATCCTTTAATATTAAAAGTGGTAAGAGTCTGGCCCATTTACATATATTTGTAACTATGAAAGTTTTTCAAAGGGATAATTGGAAATTTCTAAGATATCTGATTTATTAGAATTTTAACATCTTGGGTCTAGAAATAGCTGTAGAATCTCACATTCCTACTTCTACCAGTGCAGGATTCCTTTGGCACTGCTCCTCATAGCTGACAGTTCTACATGCATCTTTCCAGTGACAAGAAGAACAGTTCTTCAAAAGGTTCATGCTGTGTGGTTAGGTATTATTAATTGTTACAACACTTTTCCTTAAAATGTGACAAACTTTAACATATTGCAACTTGATGTTATTCAACCTAGTTTTGCCCTTTAAAGTTATACTGCATGAGGATATTCGTTTTGTTTATGGTAGTGCTTCAGATGTAGAACAACACAATGACTTTCCTATGTATCCATATTAAGTCATTATCTTACCAGTAGCTCTTTCTCATATCTAGTTGGGATTTAAATATTTCACCCTCCAGATTACCCTTCTCTAACAAAACTTCAGTTGTCAGTATTCTTAAAATGTAGGACTCCAAGTGAGGCTAAATAAATACTCAACTATAACAAAAACAAAGAAAAGTCATTATTTGTACATCTTGACTTGAATAACAAAGCCCTAGTTGCTAACTTATTTTTAACAAGCCTCACTTAAATCAAGTCCCCTCAATAAACTATTATTTATTCCTACAGAATGGATATGGCCAACCCCTAAGGAGAGCTCCAAATCTCTGAATGCAAATTAAGGTGATAGTTCCCATTGGGAAGTGTATTATTGGGGTTTCCAAGTCCACACAATAAATCTTACAAGACCTTATAAGGAAAATGTATCATCTTACCATCTGTTTGCATAAATCACATTGCATCTTGTTTGAAATGGACCCTAATCTTGTGTCAACTCCTAATTTGTTCTTTTAGAATATCATATTGGCTTATCTTTACTCTGTATCTAACCAAGATAATAAATTGTCATTGCTAATGTCCTTATATTTTTCTCCATCCAGAATTTCTTTGTAGTTCATACAATGTGTGTGTGTATGTGTGTGTAAGAGAGATAGAGAATGTGTTAGCCTATAGAGAAAAAATTAATTTCTATATGTAGTTACAAATTGCTATAAAGTAAGACTCCATGGAGTTTCTTCAAAATATACATCAAAAGTTTTATATTTGTTTTTTTAAATCTGGTTGTATGTCCTTAAAAAGCAAAGTGATTATTTTTTATGCTTATTTTGGATGAGGCTTGAGGCCTAAGAGTTGTGATGTCTCTCAAAGACATAAATGATAGTTTTGGGAGAATGTGAACTCACACATAATAAAGGAACTGTTAGCAGTTGGAAGAATGAGATGTTGGGCAGCTTTGGGGGATTAATTTCTCAGATATTCTCAGATGTAGTAACAATTTCTTCTCATTGGCTGTTCTTATCTTCAGAAGACTTGAACAGAATTACTCCCATCTTTTGTAAGAATACTGAGAGTGAATCAGCATTTGAGTAATGTATGTCATCATCAGTATAAAATAATAAAGAATATAGAGAAAAGCAGCTCAGGACAGTGTAAAGCTTATTTTCTGTAAGGATGTGATAAGAAGCAGAGGGAGTCCTTCCTGTGTGATATATCAAGGTGATAATGTGCCCTATTAGGACAATTTGTTTTATATTTCTTAAAATAGATATGACTAAGGAAATGACAGATGGAGGTCAGGAAAAAATTCATGAAGTCCTTCACCTTATATTCATAAATCAATGACTTGGTCCCAGAGAGTTGGCTAAAAATATATTTTTCTTTCAAATGAAGGAGATTAGGTTATGAAAAGAAGAATGTGTTGACTGAAATAACTGAGAACATCATCTCTGTCATTAACATTATATGACAGCATTACATGAAACACAGAGAAAGTGAATTTTCTTCTTTCACTCACAGTTTTCCGGAAACACAAAGATATATCTCACATACATGAACACACACACACACGCACACACACACATGCAAACACGCACACATACACATGTTGACTTTATAGTTGAAACCACATACGTTTATAGTCAAAAAATAATTGGATTCAGTTAAGTGTTTGACCCAAGGAAGGGAGACAGTTAAAGAAAAAATAATTTAAATGAAAATGTACCAAGAATTTTCATAGGGGAAGAATTAGAAGTATTTAGAAGGGATTATGTTGAAACAATACTAATCCTTGAAAACATATATGTTAGATATTTCTCATTCTAAGAGGTCAACACCTGCATCACTTCCTAAAATATATCAGTATGTAAAATGACAATCTTAGGTTGAGAATGCAATCTTTGAAGTTCAGTGTGAAATCCTGATTTTTTTTTTAAATAATTACTTTTGAGATATAACTGTGACCTTTTAAACTTATAATCAGGTACAACCTAAACTATAATGAAGGCACTTAACATGTCAGGAAACAAGGAGAAAGAGTTCAAATGGCAAGGCAGCATTGTGAATGTCTAGTGAGATTTGCACTCTTGCTTCTATTTTTCATTGCATTCCATAAGTGTCACAGGAAAAAAATATTTTAAAGAAATACATCCTACAGCTTATCATTCATGTTGGAGAAAACTCGTTTAATGCTTTTGTTGGCCGTGATACTGAAAATAAATCTTGATTGAAGCAACCACAGTCATATATTGAAGTACACAAATAGACACATTTGCTCGGTTTATTCACCAGCCTTGCTGCAGGAATGCAAATGAGCTTTTCCAGGCCCAGTTTCAAGCTGTCAAGTGACAAAAGAGAGAGGGGGCAGAAACAAAAATCGATTCAGTTAACCTAGCACGAAGTCTACAGATTAATTACATTTAAAGAAACTAAAAACAATGTGTTTTGGGGTTGGCAACTTGAAAGATTGGTGCCTGCAATACTCCTTAATATTATGTAAACAAATGGAGCCTAATTAATTGCAGAAACAGCAGTCACCATACCTGTAAAAGGTGTCGATTGAGGTTTTTTTGCTTTCCTTTCAAATAAATGAAGTGGGTACTGAAGACAGGAACCCTTTTGCAGCTGCAGGAAGAATTTATATATTGCTTACCAAATGGTGACAGATTGGCACTGTGACTTCAAATGCCAAGTAGGCATCACTATACCTATTTTTTCTACTGTGATTCCAGAATCCGAAATGCAAAAGTAACTAGTTAGGCAAGTTGAACCTTCATTCTATGCCTGCATTTTGCCAGAGAGACATGATCGCTGAGCCTTCTGAGTATGTGGAATGTCATCATTGTTTTTAATTCACTTGGATAGATTAAGCCCAATTTAATATCCAGTTGTTATACAGCCATTAATTCCATAAATTGAAAAAACTTTTTAAAGATTATTTTGATTCTTTACCCAATTCTGACTCAAATGTTAGGCAATTTATTTGTCTATCATCTACTGGATGCTGAAGATCCAAGGAAGGCTAGCCCTGTGAGCTAGAATTAAAAAGTACGGTAAGGTTGAGTTGTTTGAAATTCAGTGGAAAAGACCTAAAAGTATGAAAGTTTAGAGAAGGGCAGCCCAGCTTCAGGCAAAGTAGCAAAACCTGTCTTATAGAAGACAGAATCCCTGAAAATAACTGATGCCTTTGAATTTAGCTACGATATACAAACATTCAATACATTTTTTGTAATTTAAAATATGTATAATATATATTCAATATATATACTCGAATCTGAATATAAGAAAGATTCAGATGAAAGCAAAAATGATATAAAATGGATTGGAATGGCAGACACTCACCAATTGGCAGCAAGAAGCTATGATAAATGAAAGGAGATGAGAGTAGGGAGGATAGGTTAATTTGCTTGATGTGAAATGTAAGGAAGAGAAACTTGTTTTTTGTAATTTTAGCTGAGATCACTGATTTTGCGTAGAAAAGATTCAGGCTTTGTTGAGAAACACCAAAAATAATATACCTTTATGAGATTATTTTGATTATTGTGAAATTACAAACTAGAAGGTAGAATATAGCAATGCATTGGAAGTATAAAGTACTTTGAGACTTTCCCTGCCTTTAGCTGAAAGTTAAATAGATTTCGTTATGCTACAGCTCAATATAAAATGTTGGCTAAAATCTGCAGCCATATATGACAAAGAACAGATAAATCAGAATTCTTGTTTTTGCTCAATGATTTTAAATAGTTATTCTTTTATCATGTTAAAAAATATATAATCTTAATTAACTTTATTACTGGTCAAGAATAAGCAAAATTACATGTTTTGTGGCACAGATGTAATTACTTAACATGTCTATGCTGTGTAATTTCAGATTCATTTTATTGGTAAATTTGCTTCAAAACTGCAGTCCACAAAGTTTCAATGAAAAGGTTTGAATATATTTTCCCTAATGCATAGTAATATCTTTGTTTTGATCAATAGCCATATTGCATTTGTTGAATATGGGTTTTAATACAGATTTTTTTTTTTTTTACTATTTTTTATCAGACTCATCTTCTCACCACTATTTGGTAATGTGTATCTAGAAAACAAACAAACATAATATAAACAAAATTCACTGTGCAGTATTAGCCCATTAAGTTGCATTGATGAATACACAAAAATATACTGAGTAACTAAACAAGATACAGATATAAAAATTTCAACATAGATTCATACATACATTTATATATATATACACACACACATATATACATTTAGATGTGAAGATTGACTTATCCTTAAAAATAACTTTTTTTTTTTTCAAAGACAGCCAAGTTACAGTACTTTGTTAAATGAAAGCATTGAATTATTCTTATCTTATGCATTGCCATCTGGCATACTTGTACTTTTTTGTGAATTACAGAAAAAGCAATTCAAAGCCAGACATTAAATAGACCCATAAGTGATTATTCGCATATTAAGTAGCTTCTGAAGACAGGTTTGAACACATACACTCCAAAAGGATTTTCTTAGGTTGATAGCCACAGCTTTTTTCATTGACAAAAATATTTTATAATATTACTGTATAATAATTTGGCAAACTGTTTCCATGTACATCTGCTTGAATAGTCTTATAACATGCCACATTACAAAAGTAATTATATTCCGTGATTCATACTCATCTCCTTTTCTTTGATATTTTTCCATGTTTTATGAATGGAAAAGGAATCCTTGTAATGAAGGAATTATCTAAATCTTGAAAACACCCAGACTGTTTTGCCTTACAGACCTCAGGATTCTGCAGGTTTGGAGGGATGGTGGATAGAGCTAATCTGTTTTATTTGTAGATCAGGACTCATGTAAAGAAGGCCATGCAGATGCTCTTCCATTAACTTTGTGAAAAAAATAATGGTAGAAAAACTGGTTCTGCTTTTTATAGTTCCATTCTTGAGAAATACAACTTTGTATTTAAACAATACAAATACCTGCACCAGCTCTACTACCCTAGAGGACTTTGTAAATCTGTTTTCCACATGACAGTCACATGTAATTTTGGTCACATTTGCTTATAAATCGTTCATCTTGTTTAACACGTGGTTCTCAGAATGAAACACGATCCTTCAAATATGGCCAGACCAGGTCAGAGCACAGAGGCCTAGTGCTTTCTGTTTTCTTAATAGAAATATTAACATAATTCATAGACTGCGTTTATCTTATCAGAAGACATTTTCTACTGTTGTCTAAAACTTGGCTTATTAAGATCAAGGATGTTAAGATTAAGATAAATATGACATTGACTTACTAAGGTCATAGTTATTAAATCTTTTTTGTCTCCTCTGTGTTATACCTAAACATAGACATTTATATACAGCCCCATTATATTTTATTCTGTTAGACGTTTCTATCAATTAGTCTTTCTTTAAAAATTACTTAATTTTTCTGGTTATAAAAATATAAAGCTTTTACTGAAGAGAAAAATGTAAAAAACTAGGATAAAATAAAAACAAAATACCTAATTTTAATTATGGGCATAACAATTTTATATGCTTCTTTTTTCCACATAAAATTACATTATTGAATGATTTAGTATTTTTTATTCTGATTTTCAGGCAGAACTGATTGTAATAACAATATGTGTAAGTTATAATTAATTAAATAGTAGCATTATTGTTTATATTTATCTGATTTTTGTATCATAAACAATACAACATAAACATCCTTATAGATAAAGTTTTGCCTGCATTTCTCAATAACTCAAAGATAAGCTATCAAAGAACTCTTGGATCAAAATGTGTATATATTTGGGGAAAATCTTGGTGAATGTGGCCATATTAAAATTCATTTCCAAAGTGGCTTATTGCATCCCCTAATTGTTATATATATACATACATATATATATATACACACACATATATATACACACATATATATATACACATATATATATATACACACATATATATATTTATATATACACATACACATATATACACATAAATATAATACATATACACACACGTTTGTGTGTGTGTGTGTATGTGTGTGTATACACAGTGCAGAGTGTATCCCAGGGCACAGTGGCTCATGCTGGTAATCTTAATGACTTTGGTGACTGAGGAGGGAGAATCACTTAAGCCCAGGAGTTTGAGACTACAGTGAACTGTGGACATGCCACTGCACTTCAACAAAGCAGGAACCTAACTCAAAAAGACAAAACCAAACCAAACGAAAACCACCAAACAAAAACCAACAACAAAAAGTAGTTACTTACTGGAAAGTAACTATTGATCTGTGAAGTAATGTAGTTACTACACAGAGGTCTGTATAAAAACCTCCGGAGCACTAACTTTTTTTTTTGTTTTTAGCTTTTATCTGTGCTTTCTTTTTCCACTTTCACTAAACACACCCTGTCTTTCTTATTCTGTCTTAAGTCTATAGTAACTAAAATAGCACAATAGGGAAATGAAAGGACAAAGGGTGGGCAGAAAATGAAAAACAGCATCAAATTAAACAGAAGTGCACTCTAACTTAGACCTTTTCTTCTGTCATTGAATATTAAATTGCCTTTCCACAAGACCAATCCAAGAACATGGCAGCAAATTGTGCTTATGATATATCCAGCCCTTGTTCACTATAGTACATACTGGTTCTCTGCTAGCCACTAAAAAGACAGACACACATGCTGGTTTTGAAACCAGGTCTGCTCACTAGGTAAACTGAGGTAACTCTGTGATTTAATACTATTTATTGCTGACTTACCACAGAGAGTACCTCTGTTGCAGAGCCCTGGATGTTTGCAAATTCAAATTGGAGAAAAGCCAGGAATGCAAGCAGGAGATGAGAGTTTCCAGCTCTGCCACTTAGAGGATCCACAGACCTCAGTCTTCAATCAGGAAACTCTGAAGATTGTTATTTACAACTTCTGTTTAATAGAGTCTATAAAATTGGGAACTATCCATTCTTCCATTTAACTCCCAAATTGGCAGAATTTTCAGATAAGCTAGTATCTGGACATCTATAACATCCAATGTAGAAAACAATAGTTTAAACTTTAGACCAATAACAATGAGGGAGATGATGAAGCGTCAAAATGGACCAGAGTAAAAATCTGTTTATCAGGCTGCTTCACAAGTGGGCATGAGGAAGCCCAGCACAGTGAAGAACCAACGGGCTTACATATTTTACAGTTATGACTGTGGTAACCAGCGTTCTTCCTCAGTTACAAGACCACTTACTAACTCAGAAGTTTGCACCACAAGTCACCTATGAGCTGTTAAGAAAAGAACAGCTATTGGTGCAGGTAAGAAGTGAGAGGTGAGGGTGGTGAATGAGAGCGTGACCTTCCTACCTTCCTCAGTGCTTCTAGGAAGCATCAGCAAACATATCCTCATCAAGGTCACAATAGATGACATGACCAAAGAATAAATCCTATTGAGAACCATTTAAGGAAATAAGAGAACAACATGAAGGAAACCAAGAAGGAGCAACCAAAGAGGTAGAAGGAAAGATAAAACGTGGGGCAGTGGAACTCAGTGAAATAACACTTTTAAAACAGTGAGTGATTAAAAACTTCAAGAAGTGTTATTGCCAACAAGGAGCTCACAGACAAGCACAGCACAATCAAGGTTTCAGGGGAACAGAGCAGGGTAAAGACAGATTGTTGGGACATGTGAAATAGAGAGCCAATTACTCCCAGATCATTTTTGTGGTATTTTATTTAGGAGGAGAAGTACCTCAGGCTGTTTAAATGATTGCGCGATTCAATCAATATGTGATAGCAAATCTTTTTTCTATCTATGTATCACTGATTTCAATCTTAATTCTAGTTCTTACATTTTCAAGCAGAGTAGGACTTTGGGCATTTCTCAGTTGCGGACTTTTCTAAGGCAAATCTCAGTTTCTTCATCTGTAAATGTGTGTCAAAATACCCTTAACCAATATTAGTTAGTGGTTTTTTTCTTTGAAGACACTGCAGAAAAAGAAAAAAATCGATGTAGCAAGATTCCTTGGGAAATGAAAGACTATAGACTCTAGGACTCAGGTAAATGAATGAATCTTTTGAAGGAAGGCGGACTATCTTACACTGTATGTATGCGTATGTGTATATATACATTTTTATGTATATGTGTGTGTTGTGTATATATATGTGTGTATATATATACATATATGTATATATGTGTATGTGTGTATATATACATACAAGTACATACATTCACATATATTCCCACACATATATTCACATATATTCACCTGTCTGTGTGTGTATATATTAACCTCTGTGTGTGTCTCTATATATGTGTATATATATAAATATATATAGTGTGTATATGTGTGTATATGTGTCTATATGTGTATATATATGTATATATGTGTATATATATATATACACATATGTGTATATATATATATATATACATATATATATATAGACACACATACATATAGACACATATACACACTAAACCCGCAAAGGTAAATGTGCCTTTTTTGTCTCATGCTCACCTCTGTGTGTGTATATATACACAGATATGTATGTCTGTGTGTGCATATATACACATATATATACGTATGGTTTGGTTGTGTCCTCATATATGCATATATACATACACAGACATACATATATGTGTATATATACACACATAGATGGGTGAATATATGTGTATATATACATATGTGTGTATATATGTGTACATATATGCATGTGTGTGTACACACACATATATACACATGTGTATGTATACACACAAACAGGTGAATATATGTGTATATATACTTTATGTATATATGTGTACATATATGTGTGTGTGTGTGTATATATACACACACAAACAGGCACATTTTCCTTTGTGGGTTTAGTGCTGACAGATATCATAGTTTAATAGCATATTTTTTTCAGTAATGTTAGATGATAAATTCCAAATAGGCTGCAGAGTTAATGAGTAGAAGGCTTGAGGAAGATGGCCAAGACTCAAAATAGCCACTGTACTGACTGTGAGAAATGCTGTACTGAGGAAACAGGATTTTCGGGCTTGAGTGACTTCGATGCTTGAGAAAATACATATGAAAAAAAAGTACTTTTTGAGGCTGTATTTTTTCTCTAAAAAATATACCTCATTGATTAGGGAAGGATAACAATTCTTGATTGAGAATTTGTGTTCTGTGAGATGGATTCTTGAGAATGATAATAGAACAAGTGGTAAAAACATGTTAGAGGGTGGCTAAATTTAAAATGTATTTAGGATTTAGAAGGATGTGGGTGAGAGTGGATTATGATTTAGGTAAATAATGAAAATATATGACAAACAGAAGGTGGAGTCTTGGTCAGAAGAAAGGCAGGTAGAGATAAAACTTGCAGGAGAGCTGGGAGGGTAGAAAGCTATAGTAAAAAACTGGGGTGTTTATAAGTAGAACTTTTCCAGATTGTAAGAACTGAGGGTGTACCACTGTGAGTGAGCATGTCAAAATGTTGGCTGGGGACAGCTCAGGAAGCTTACAATCATGGTAAAAGGCACATCTTCACAGGGTGGCAGGAGAGAGAATGAGTGCCAGTAGAGGAAATGCCAGATGCTTATAAAACCATCAGATCTCATGAGAACTCTCACTATCATGAGAACCACATGGAGAAACCGCCTCTATGACTCAATTACCTCCCACCACATCCCTCCCACAACATGTGGGGATTATGGGGATTACAGTTCAAGAGGAGATTTGGGTGGGACACAGCCAAACCATATCAAACTGCTTATGTGTAAACCAATAAGTAATATATGTATATTAAACTTAAAAATGTAGGCAATTAAGACTAGTAATCCATAGTCATGTGTAATAACATTATATTTGCACCCAGATTTGAATGTTTTGTAAATGACATAATCACTGCAATGTAAAGCCAGGATATACATCATTTATAATCTCATTTATACTACCAGCTCTTCTTGGGATAATTTTACTTAGTTCTAGTTGAAATATTGTAAATTTCAAATTAATAAGCTTTCCTGTAGTTAAGGACCACTCTTTGGCTAAAGTTCTGTTCTCTTCAACCATTCATCTCCTACATAAATATGTATACATATGTAAGGCATTTGCTTGTGTGGCTTTAATTTTTTAAGTTTGTAATAACAATGTATTGTTAGTAACTGGCACACAAATTTGGGCGTTTGAAACTATCCTTCAGTTCTGTTCTAAACTTGTAGCTCAGTTTATGTTATTATCTGCTCCTGAATATGTGCAAAGATTATATATGGAGGAGAAATAATGAGACCCAAAATCGCACTGGTTATTTCCATTACTTTGCTGAAGATTCATGCATAAATATGTCAATAAGTTAATCTACACAGTTTGAGAGATATTTTAGAATCCTTGTTCTGAACCTATCATTCTTAAAGGAAAGTGATGAGTAATTTGTAATTCACTTAAAGAGAAGTTATAACCTTTCTTGCTAATTTTTAAATTAACAGATTTTTTGTTTATCAAATTTCTGAGTTGATATTTCTGAATTCACTGGCTTCTAAAGTTGCCTTAAGTAAAGGTCAGAAATCTAGGCAACTACCAGGAATTATGAAACTTTGCCCAATAAATTTCAAATGTCTTAAAAGCGTTTTTCTTCTTAGGAGAAACAATAGATTTCACTAAATCCTGAGATTAGGTGTGACAAAGGGTCTGGATACCAGGTTGAAACCCCCAGGACAACTCCATATTCTGTTAGAGAGTCTTTAAAAGTCTTGTCTTATGGATAAATAATGGTTATTCTCAGACATCTTGATTTGACACCATCATTACCCCTTATCCCTTACCAAACTGAAGAGACTGGAAAATAAGTACATTTTTACTTTCATAGCACCAAATGTAACTACCAATTTATTTTTTATCTAAAAAAGTATTTTAAGTGCCTCTGAAAAAGCAGAGAAACTAAAGATCAGAAGATTTAAGTTCTAAAATTTAAATATTAAATCTTTCACAAAAGCTTTCCCTTCTTACATGAAAAGTATTAAATAAGTTACATTTAAATGCTCCCCTCAACACATACATATTTCAAAAATGAGATAATTGTCATTTAAAAGAAAGCAGACATGATTTAAAATATAGGGGCTTAGGTGTAAAGGACTGGCTATATATCCAATTCCAATTACGTTGAACCCCAAATATAAAATATCAACAGAAATAAAATTTTTCCTAAAAAGGAAGAAAATCTTTATTATCACCCTCCACACTCCCCCTTCAGGAAAGTAGGTAAGCTGAACAAAAGAAAATAAATGCACGTGGGTTGAGATACTTTCTGTTTTGATACATGTAAAAAAAACTAATAATACTTGTTGTGGGTCTAATTTTTAGGGTTATAGAGAGAGAAATATATTTCATGAACAGGCCAACTAGGGGGTGTAAACACAATCATTTGAACTGGCTGTCTTCATACTGACTCATCTCTTTTTTTTTTTTAAGCTTTTTTGCACACATGAAACATTCCATTAGATGCATTAGATGCCCTTTATTGCCATGGGTGATGCAACTATTTTTAGGTTGATATTAGCAAAGCACATAAAATTCAATGGCATTAAGGAGAAAAGTAGATTCACACTTTGTTCTTTCTTTCTTGTTTCTTTCCACTCAAGGTCTTTGACATTTTCTTGGCTGTTCTAAATGATGCTATTAGAAGTTGCTGGCTGACAACACTGCTCATTCTCTTGGGAATGGGAGGCTGATGTGATTTTTCTCATCACTTTCCTCCACACATGAACACATGAGTCTTTGGAGTAATTCACTATAGGTTTTTTGTTTGTTTTTATAATCAGAAGCATCAAAGCCCTCTTCTCCTCAGGCTGAACTTATTTCCCCTCTGTCTTTCCCTTTATCTTCAGGAAGTCAGTTCTCACAAAGGGCCCAAGGTCTTTTGGAGTGGCCTAGAAGGGGAGGATCAATTTCATTTAATGAAGTACATTTCCAAGTCAGCTAAGGACATTTTAGGAACTTCTTCAAGTGAATCTGTACCACCCTCTCCATGTCTAATATATAGTTGCTCAACACACCTTATCACATTCATCTGAGAATTCTTGTTCTTCATTAAGGCTGTAAACGCTGAGAGATTCAAATTCTACAATTAATTGAACTGAAACTGAATCCTGATCCCACCAGTCACCTGAATGCTCACTTAAACCAGTTTTAAGATCCTGATTTGATGCATCTGTGTCAATTCATTGCTACTTTCACAATATATTTCTCTTACAGGTTGTATATCCCTAATCCGAAAATCTGAAAAGCTCCAAAATCCAAACTTTTTTGAGCACCATCATTACACTCCGGGAAATGCTCATTGGAGAACTGAGCTAGAAGGAATCCATTTCTTTCATTCATTTTTTTTTTTTTTTTTTTTT
>NW_016107316.1:13678988-13742058 GCF_001604975.1 Cebus imitator | reverse complement strand
GCCTCAGTCTCCCAAGTACCTGGGATTACAGGCATGTGCCACCATGCCTGTCTAATTATTTTTTTCTTAAGTAGAGACAAGGTTTCACCATGTTGTCCAGACTGGTCTGAAACTCCTGACCTCAAGTCATTTGCCTTGGCCTAAGTGGATTCATTTCTTGTCCAAACGCTTCTGGGCCTGAGCATTTAGAATAAGAAACACTCAACTTGTATTACCCATAAAGCAAACCTTTTGTTAAAGGAAAGAGAGTACCATCAGATTTGTGGCATTTTGTCATTTACTAGATAATTAATCTGAATTTTCATCTAGTCAGAAGTCATCTTTTTTCTCTGAATTTCCAAAATGCTTTTATGACCTATGCCGTAAGTATTTCCGTGTTCATGTCACAAGTTCTTGGATCTAAGTTCTTAATCATGTTGGCATTCCTTGCCTCACTAATTGCTCTCATTCTAGATGAGGTAGATGGTTTAAAAATCCAATTTGAAGATGAAGGTTTCTCTTCTTTTAGCCCTTATTCAGGGTCCCTTTGATCAGTCTATGGTCAAGTTGTGCCTGAATCCAGTGATTCCTGTGGAATGACCAACACTAAGTTTTTATAGATCATTGTATATCTTTTCTTGTGCTCTTTCAGAGAAAGTTGGCATGCCAAACCAATCCCCTAGAAGATTACTGGAACACTAGACAATATGCTGTTGCTTCCCATCACCTAACAGTTAAACTGTGAGATATTGACCAAAGTAAAATATAGCCTCTATCCCAGAAAGATCTGTGTACTATACTCGGTACTGTACTCTATATATCTCTAGTGCAGAATTTCTTAACTTACAATCAATAAATGATCAAGAAGTCCACATTCATAGTATGAATTCCATTTGTGTGCAAAATTTTAAAATTTTGAACAATTTTAAAAGCAGTGGCTTTGGTGTCATCAAGGTCTCCTCTTCCTAAACTGAAATTTGCAAGGTGCTTTAAGCACTTTGAGTTGATACAAAACTGTTGGTAATGTACATTTCCCAAAGTTAGGGAGCAGGGGGAGATTTTGTGCCTACAAAATCTTGAGGGTCCCCAGTTACTTTCACCTTTTCACCAAGTATGTGGGACCCCCTACTCTCTGAGCCTTGGCGCTGACCATTCCAGACAGGAAACCATTCCATTCTGGCCACTGGAGTGCTTACAGTAGGTCCAGAGAAGGAAAAGCCTCCTGGGAGGGGTGCAGGGGGCAAAAGTGGTAAGTCTTAGGTTACAGGGGTTAAGGCTACCCCTCAGGCTTGACTTCTTGCTCCATTATGTTGTTAGTCACACATGTCGGCACAGGCCAGAGAGGGAGGTCATCTCTCTGAGGTTTCTTCATGTGTGTGCTTTTCCTCCTGATAGGAGAGAGATGGAAGCTAAGGTCCAGCAGGTGCTAGCACTTACATCTGTGCATGTGCATCCATGGTCTTCCCCACCCTGCCCCCTACCTCCCGCTAATTCTGCCTTCCATTTTCGAAATTTCCCAGGATTGGACATCTAAGTGAGTACAAAACTCATAGCCCAGTAATAAGAGGGGTTAAAGAAAGCGGTGGGGGTGGGGGTTGGATTAAATAAGAAAATTGTACGCACTAGTAGAACATAATTGTTGAAAACTTAAAATTCAAGCTTGAGTCTTCGTATATCAAAGGCAGTCAGCCAGTAAAACATCCAGGTAGGGAACATGTAACATATGTCAGCATTCACAAAGGTGAATAATTATATGTGATTCTGTTCTGATTTAATTGCCTTCAAAAGTCCAAATTTGACTCCTTCCAACATTTGGCTTCTATTACAAGTGTAAAGTGTTAAAAATTTGAGCTGGAGAATAAAGCCTTACAAAATAAAGGTAATCAACAAACTTACACATCGCCTAAACCAACGATTCACACAGGATTTCACACAGAATTCCCATTAATGCTAATGAAATTGGGTAAGTTACAAGCTGAAACTCTCCCATACATTAATAGGTGAATAGTTCCCTGAGGTACTTACTTAGATGAGCAAACTTAATTTTCTCTCCACCAATTCTCTCTGGATAAAAAAATAGGAAATCATGCTTCACAAGTTAGATTTCTTTTTAAAGTGGATGGCACAAATTCAGAATCATTGGTGTAGATTAATCAAAAGCCACGCTGTTACATTGACCAGGTCATTTTTGATACCTCTTGGCCTACATCTTATAAATGTCTGTCTTGTGGCTTTGCGAGCAACCCATTTAAGTCCTTTAGATCTTGTTTCTTTCAGATTCTAAGGGAAAAAAAGGAAATATGCAATTATGTGCAGGAACTAGTTGAGAAGAAATAGAAATTCTTGATTGCCTTATTATGAATTGAAGAGTTCAGTCACTGATTTAATTAGCTGCCTAGGGAAGGAAAGATCATGAAATGTTGAGTTAGAAACAATAAAGGTTATTCAAAGGCTTATACAATGTGATAGCACAGGTATGATAAGTTTCTGGGGCACATGTGCTTTTTCTGGTTCAGAGGAAAGAGCAACTTTCAGTAACATGTCACTGTTTTAATTTAATAATAATCATTATAACAATATCAACTTGATTATGTACAATTCTTTATTATCCCCAAATGCATTTTCTATTCTTTTTTCCATTTATTACAATTTCCTGATATATAGGTAGGGCTGTGGTTACTGTACCATTTTATGATTGACAGTGTGAGGCTGAATTTATCAACTTACTCACAGAGAAAACGCAGGAGCAGCACCTCCAAAAAAACATATTAAACAAATTGTGAATAAAATAAATATGTTGATTTCGACACAAAATGATAATGAGAATGATGTCACAGAAGGATTCTTAAATCTGATTTAGGCTAACATTTCCCCTATTATAGACAATGCATTTGAGCCTTAAAATGGGAATTTTCTACAAATTATTACCTAGAATCTTAATGCCAAAATAATTCTAGTTTCTTGCCTTTTGATTAGAGGTATTTATAAAGTATCTTAAATAGTGATAGCTCCCCAAATGTCAAAATATATCTTTGATTACATTATGCATGAACATGTACATAGTTGTTATTATGCACTGCTCAATGACAACTATCTGATGTTTCTTATTTTGACTACAGCCAAAATTACATTTAAGCAAAATTACATTTTGGTTAATTATCTGGCTTCAAACTAATGAAAAAAAAATCTAATTTATTAGACATTAAGTATCTACGTCATTACACATGGTGTTATCAAAATAACTATGCTAAAATCCTCTATTATAGTCAGAGATATCTCAGTAATTAGAAAGATAGTAGAATATCTGAACAACAGTACCAACTAATTTGACCTAATTGGCATTTATAGGTCAGAAGGCAAAAACCCAACAGCAGAAAAATATACATTTTCTAGTGCACATACACTGTTCACCAAGACAGACCATATTACATGACACAAAAATTCTCAAAAAATTTAGAAGAATGAAATTGCATAATATATGTATTCAGACCACAATGGAGTGACAATAGAAATTAGTAGAAGAGTTTTAAAGAATCCTCAAATATTTAGAAATTTAAAAACATACTTCTGAATAAATTCTATGTCAATGAACAAACAAAAAGGAAATAGGGAAACAGTTTGAATTAAAAGTAAGAACACAATATATAAATATTTATGTGTTACACATAATGTCATGCTTAGGAAAAATATGTAGTATTAGAAAATAGTGTTTCGAATGAATCTTTGGAGGGTCAGCCAAAGAAACTAGAAGAAGAGCAAATTAAACTCAAAGCCACATGAAGTGAGGATATAACAAAGGGCAGAAATCAGGGAAATTTAAAACATTTTAAAAAATTAAGAAAATCAGTAACACCAATCTGGTCCTCTAAAAAGATCAGTAAAAAATTGACAAATCTCTGGATAATAGATAAACAAAGAAAAAGAGAAGACACAAATTATTGATATAAAAAATAAAAGAGGGGCTGTACCTTTAGATCTTACTGACATTAAAATTATAAAAGGACACCTTGAATAATATTTTATAAATTGGACAATACAGGTAAAATGGACAAATCCTTTAACAGGTACACCTAAAAAGGGTAAATTTTACTATATATAAACTACATTTGAATAAAGCTGACTTTAATTTAAAAAAATGTATCTACTCAGAAAAGTAAACAAAATTCAGCCTGACTGTAATGAACGTCATGGGGTAGTTTTTTTTGAGTGTTCTGTTTTTATTTGTTTTGTTTTTATATTGCAGCTCCACACTTTTGTACAACACTCAGATTATAAAATGCTGCTTAGAGTTCAATCCTTCTATATTTGGAAAGTACACATTCATTTTTACTTTTTTTCTCCATTCTACTTGAACAGATCTTGTAGTTAAGACACTAATTCACTTTCACTTTTGGATAGGTTCTACTACATTTAAGAGCAGCTTTTGGGCACAAGAAATAGAGCTAAGACTCATTTTTATGGGTTACCTTATATATTTTTTAATGTATTTTTTCTTTATTTGAACCATAAGAATTTGACTAAGTGTATTAAAACTATATTGTCTACTTGAACTGAGAGAGGTAGAATTATCACATTACTTTTTGCCCCGTGATAGCTGTAGGCTTTGTGTGCTGGTGGTCAATCACTAGTATAAAATAAAAATGCTTTCTAACATGAGCATTAAGTATTCATTAAGTGATTAATAGATCCAGGAAGACAGAAAAAAATAGATCATGGTCTTTATTAGTAGGAGAGATAATAATAACATGATAGCTATAATTTATCGAACACTTATATATGCCAGTATGCTAAGCAATTTTCATTCATTACTTAAATTAATCCTCATAATATCATTAAGACATAAGTATAATTCTCACTGTACCACAGGAGATGATACCGAAGACTAAGAAATATTCTGCTGAATATATTAGCAAAACTTAGGTGAGAAAAAAAAAGTCACCCAGTGTTGGCAGTGAGTATTGGAAACTACATGCGTTCAAACTTTCATTGTAGGCAGGGGGTTAAATTAATAACAATTTTATTAAGTAATTTTTGCTATATATCAAAGAGTCAAAAGCTGCTTTATGTTTTGATAGACTCTATGCAAGTCTAGGAACATACTCTAAAGGAATAATCTAAGCTTACTGTGGCCTGAATATCCCCTCTAAAACTCATCTTGAAACTTTGTCACCAGCGGGGCAGTGTTGAGATACGGGGCCTTTAAGAGGTAATTAGATCACAAAGCCTTTGACCTTATGAATGAATTAATCCATTCATGGGTAAATAAATTAATCCAAACATAGATAAAGAAATTAATGGGCTAATCAATTATTGGGTTATCATAAGAGGGGACTGCTGGCTCACCTCATGACTCTGTGGAGTCCCCACAGGCAAGAAGGTCCTTACTGGAAGCATCTCCTTTATGTTGGGCTTCTCAGCTTCTGTAATTGTAAATATTACATTTATTTTCTTTGTAAATTACCCAGTTTCAGGTATTCTATTATAAACAACAGAAAGGGGATTAATACAAAGTTATAGAAAAAGATCAAAAGCATGATTAATGATATTAATTTAATAGGTAGCCATAAGAATAATTTGGAAAGAATTATTAAAATGTAACACTATGACATAATATTTAATATACCATAGAAATATACATACATGTATGCATATATATGTTTATGAAAATGAATAAAGCTCTATATCTAGATATTCCTTGATTAAAACAATGGTCGAATAATGATACACATACTGGAATACAATTAACCAAAAATTTAATTTCTTACATTTCTCACCTCTTTAATTGTATTCTTACAATAGCGAATTATAAATAATGGCCCAAATGAAGCTGTAGCATATACCTTCATTTATGCTATTTTTTCCCCTGGAATGACATTCTTCTTGTCTTTGTTTAAGCAACTTATCCTTTAAGATAAAGCACAGGATTTACCTTTCCTGAGAATTTTTTTCTGCCCCCTTTCTATGTACATATATGGGTCCCCCTAGATATCTTGCAATACTAAAGTGTGACAAGTTATTTTAAAATGGTGTTTTCTTATATTGCTGCCTACTCTGGAACTCCTTGTGAGCTCAGGGGATGTTGCTACATTTCTTCCAATTATTCTCAGGACCTAGCAAGTGCTGGCCATGTAGGAAGTATCATAAGCTTCTAGGAACTAAACCTGTATGTTCTGAAGGGAAACCACTGTTTCTATTAAGATATTAAGATTAAGATACCATGGTTCCCTTTTTGTCGCTTTCCCATAATTTTATATTGTGGTTGTACCATTTGTACACTGATCAGTATATATGCATTTAAACAAAATGCAACATAAAACCAATATATAATGTCTATAATTGTGTCAATATTACTCTTCAACCAATAAATTTTAGACCTACCTACAGAATAATTATTACATATTTTTTTAAATGTTTAAACATGTACTTGAAATCTGGGGTTAATATGGGAAGGAAACACAAAAAAGAAATGCTGCTTGTCTATAGACACGAATTTTAATGTCTTTGCAAAATTTATTAAATCATAGAAACTTCAAATAACTTAGCCAAACCAATACTACAAATATTGTTACCAAAAAAGTGTGTACAATCCAGGCACAGTGGCTCACGCCTATAATCCCAGCACTTTGGAAGGCTGAGGGGGGGCAGATCACAAGGTCAGGGGTTCGAGACCAGCCTGACCAACATGGTGAAACCCTGTCTCTACTTAAAAGTACAAATATTAGCCAGGCGTGGTGGCATGCACCCGTAATCCCATACTTGGGAGCCTGAGGAAGGAGAATTGCTTGGACCCAGCAGGCGGAGGTTGTGGTGAGCCGAGGGTATGCCATTGCACTCCAGCATGGATGACAGAGTGAGACTCCATCTCAAAAAAAAAAGGTGTATAACTGAGGTTTAATTCACTTCACTAATAACAAAAACTAACTGTTGTGAAAAAAAACCACCAAGGAAGTAAATTATAAAGGATGACATTAAACAAATATAGATATTTCAGATATCTAGGCAGAAAGATATCCTTTCATAATCATGCAATTGTGTGCATCCTGCCCCTACCGCAAACAAATAACATAATTTCAAATCACTGTGGTGGTTGTGATTTCTGGGAAGTAAGGGATCAACAACAGTTAAGAAATGATGTTAAATTTCCTGAAGACACTTATTTGAGTTAGCATCTTAGATTTGGTGCACACTGACAGATAAATGAGTAGCTGTCTTTGGCTTGGATGGATACCTGCTTTAGGGAGTGTTTACCAACTGATTAATTGTTAGGTATTTGAAAAGAGAGTAAAGCCACAGAAGCCATGAAGGAATGTTGCACTTCTCTGAGGTTGTGTTTCTCCTTCCATATACCAACAATAGAATACCATGTGACACATTAAAAATTCTGGAGGCCAATAAGTTTATTTAAAAAAAAATTATTGTGATGCTCTAAACTAAAGAAATTTCTAAGAAGAAAGAGCTGAAAACTAAGCCAGAAAATCACAGTACAAAAGGAAAATAAGTTAATGCACAGACATGAAAACTAAGCATGCAAAGGAACATCTTTGATCCTCAACACATATCCAGAAGCCATCAAAGACAAATGTTACAGGTAAAAGCAATAAAAATCTTACCTCGAGAGAGAGAAAACAACAACACATATTTAGATGCTCTGTTAGAATAGGAAACAAAGCCAGGCAAGCAGTAAAAGATTTGAAAATTGAAAGAGAAAAATCAAATCAGTGGCTTTTCTGCCTCATCCATCTGCCTGAATCCAGACAGCACACTTTGGAGTCCAATAGAGTGAAAACTAGATTGGGCAACTCCAGCAGAAGCACATCCCCTCCATTTTTAAAATAATGAAAACAGTAACAGAGGCATGACTAGGAACCAAATGGAGGAAACATCCAGGGAAATTGCACAAGGGACAGTCGGAGAGGCAGTGAAAAGGAGTTTATTCATTGGAATGACAATTCAGCATGGCTGGACCAGACTACATGGATCAATGGCCTGGAAGAAACTGATTGGAAAAAAATGTGAATCTGCTAATGATCCCATTTGGTCAAGCAAGAAAAAGGGTACTGAGATGCTTGGGAAGAGTGTATCTGGTTTTTGAAGTGATGTGAGACTGTTTAAATTTATAAGCGTGGCCCTCAGAGCCCTCACCATCTACCCACAGGCTTCCTCCCTCACCATCTTCTCCTTGGCTCCTTGGCATGGAGGAACCTTGAGATTAAACCCAGACCCTTCACTGAGGTTTAAAAGGACCTTTATAATTTGGGCCATCTTGCTTTTACCAGCCTTTATCCTATGATTTCCCTGTTGTTTACGTAAGTCTGGCCACTGGTTCATTCCACCGAAACTTGAAGCTCATCCGTCTAATCTGTATGTTTTTACATGTTACTGTTGCTTGAAGTTTTTTCCCTCCAGTTCCTTTCATTCATATGTCACCTTATCTGTGAAATTTTCCTGGCTATACCCTCCTACCATTTTTTTATTGTACTTTTGACAATCTTATAAAACTCACCTACATCTGAAATCAGCATTTATAATTATTCATATTAGAATATAAACTCCTGAAATACAGTTTGTTCATTGCTCAGTCCCAAGCAACTGGAACAGTAGGAATTCAGTAAATACATTTTAATTAAAAATTGATTGGCAGAAAAATAATGATAATTCCCGATTTGAAGAAACAATAAGGAATAACAAATAGACACTGAAACCTACATTATGCCAAGACAGATGCTAGGTATTTTATATGCATTATTTTTCATTAAATCCTCATGCTAAACCAAAAGAATAGTTGTTATCCTGACTTGACAGAAATCTACTGTGGCTAAAAACAATGGAATGACTTAACCAAAGTCACACAGTCACATAGCTACTAAGAAGAAGAATTTGGCTTCAAATCTGATTTGGAACTCCATGTTCTACCTCCTTTACCATACTGACCCTTCTTTGCCCTGTCTATTTCCTTTCCTGACTGGCTCATTTTCCAACATGCTCTGTGAAGCAGACTACAGTGATCTCCTTCTTTGAGTGACATTCTATTCTGATCATCAATTGGACTTTTATGAGAAAATATACAGGATTGAGATACTCCCTACTGATTTTATGAATTTCTTAAAGTAATAAGACTTTTTAGGACACTAATCTTGTCTATTTCTTCTTTTCCTGTCCTGATTACCTCCATCTTCCATTGATAGGATTTGGCTGTGTCTCCACCCAAATCTCATCTTGAATTATCATTCCCATGATACCCACATGCCATGAAAGGGACCAGTGGGAGGTAACTGAATCATGGGGGTTGTTACCACCATGCTGCTGTTCTTGTAATAGTGAGTTCTCACAAGATCTGATGGTTTTATAAAGGACTTTTCCCCCTTTTGCTCAGCACTTCCTCTTGCTGCTGCCGTGTGTAGAAGGACCTGTATGCCTCCCCTTGTGCCATGATTGTAAGTTTCTTGGGGCCTCCCTAGCCCTACAGAACTGTGAGTCAATTAAACCTCTTTCCTTTATAAATTATCCAGTTTTGAGTATTTTTTTTTCTTTTGAGACAGAGTCTCACTCTATTCCCCTGGCCAGAGTGCAGTGTTGCAATCTCAGACCACTGCAACCTCCGCCTCCTGGCTTCAAGGGATTCTCATGCCTCAGCCTCCCAATTAGCTGGGATTACAGGCATTGGTCACCACGTCTGGCTAATTTTTGTATTTTTAGTAGAGACAGGGTTTCACCATGTTGACCAGGCTAGTATCAAACTCCTGACCTCAAGTGATGAACTGCCTGCCTCGGCCTCCCAAAGTGCTGGGATTACAGGCATGAGCCACCGTGCCCAGAAGAGTATTTCTTTAGAGCACTGTGAGAACGGACTAATACACTCATCCTGCCATGTCCCCTACCCTCCTCTATGCCCTCTCTTCCCATGCTCCTAACCCACATGCTACCCGCCCTTCTCTGTCCCCTGTCCTACTGTGCTTACTGCCTTCTACACCCTTGCCTGCCTGCCTTTGCCTCCTGCATCCTTTTTTCCCCTGCCCTAACTTGGACCACAGTTCTGTACAGATTGAGATAAGCTCGATAATAGCTTGGCATAAAAATAGGAGAAATTATAGTATTATAAATAGGCTTTTCTTATATCTAGATACACGTTCATCAATTTTATGACAGTAGCTGGAAAGATGAATGACACACAGAAAATAGAATGAGCGATAGTCTCAATTGCTTTGTTTGTCCATGCTTAGTAGACACAGCCTCATTCCAGTCTCTATGGTCGTTTTCCTTTGAGAAAGAACTTGTCTAGTACTTAACGAGCATGTGTTTCAGAGCCAGCCAAACCTGGAGTCACATTCTTACTCTGACTTCTTCCTAGCTGTGACCTGGTTAATTTACCTAGTCTGTATCTCTAAAATGGGGTGATAGAATGAATATTACAAAAGATTCTTATAAGGAATAAAAAACCTAATATGTACGTTTCTTACCAAAGTGTCAGGATCATACAAAGCACTGAATAGCTACCTGCACTGTTCAAAACTGATAGAAGTATCACTCCAGCCCATTGGAGGGTTTACACGAACAAACTATGGAAAAATTCTTTTTTTCCCCTAGAAGATTGTATGGAATTTCTCCAAAGGCTCTCAGGGACATTGAAATGTTTGTGTGTTTTTATCACTATGTGATACATCTCTACTTAGGGGAAAGTATGCTATTCCTTTTCAAAAGATCTGATTCTGACATGACTAAAATTAATAAAAATCTTTTCTTTTTCAAGAGATTCCTTTTGCTACCATTTGTTCTCTTGGTTTGCCGTTTATACTTCTAAGTATCTTTTATATTCTGCTAATTATAAACTATTGTATTACTTCTACGCCATTCAAAGAGTAACAAGCACAATGTAGATAATTTGTAAAGATGATAAACACCAGTAGTACTCACTAATAACTAGATCATTGTTCCTTTTTGCACATACATGAATCTAAAATCTCACCCCTTTGTAATTAAGTGGGGCCATGTGATAACCAATGAAATGTAAATAAAAATAGCAGGCGTTTTTGGCTGATGCAATGAAGAGTCCTGCAGGAGTGGACAGTTAGTTCTTCCTCCGCAACAACCATGACCAGCAAGTCCTGTGCCAATATGGCAGAACCAAAAGATCAAAGTGGCATTAAGTTACTGAGTAGAGATCAAGTGCCCCGGAGAGTGTCCCAGATTTGTGGTAAACGTTGCATAAAAGAGGAGGGAGATTTTGTTATAATAAATCAATATTACTATTATGAAGCTGTTTATTATAGTGTAGCAGGCATGTGCAGGACAGAGTTAATTCATCAAATCTGAGATGCATAAAACTTGCACATTCCCAGAAGAGCCTGCTTCTTTTTGACTGGCTCTTGGTGGGCTTCTGAGAATTGAGTGCTGGGAATGTTAAAACTGATAAGACTGTTGTGCATGCGTGGAGCCTTGAAGGAAGCTATATCTGTTTGTCTAGATAGTTTGTGTAAATGATGTGATTTGTGGTGAACATCTGCCTTTCCTTTGGAGATCTGCAATTGGAGTAACTGCAGTCAGTCATGAAGGTATCAAGTGCTTATGTGATCAGCCTCCAATAAAAACCCCAGACTTAAGCTCCAGCAAGCTTCACACTGTACTTATGTTGCTAAAATGTATAGCAGGAGGAGTTAAGTGTGCTTTGAGTGACTGCTTTGGAAGAAATCTCTTAAAACTTACTCCTGGTTTTCTCCAGACTTTGCGTGATGCATCATTTGCTGATTTTACTTTGTAAATTTTCACTACAATAAACTCACCATAAGTGAGTCCCAAGTTCTGTGAGTCCTTTTAGTGAATCATCGAACCTAGGGTGATCTTTGGGACTACTGAGACACTTCCCTAACCAATACAGAAAATTAATGCTGGAAGTAGGACCTATCATAATAAAAACCTGAAATATTTCTCACTGCTGTTATGGAGGTCTAAAGGATGGCGATTTGTATTATAAAGTCGTAGAATTGTTGTCATATGTGATAGAATGTCAAAATGCTTGTTTAGGCTAATTTGAGAATTAGATCATATAGGTAATGAACTTGTCCTCCAGATCTGGGAGTCTAGAGAAAAAGTTTGGAAAACAAATTTTAGAGCTGTGTTTTGAATGGAATTGACCACATTTTATAGGGCATTTTGAGAATGTGATGAGCTTAGCAAATAATTGGCCATGGAAAACAATCACGGAATTATAAGCAATCCAGGTCTTGCAACAGTAGTGAAAATAATTGCTTTTCAATTCAAAACTCTAAGTGATTAATATATTAAAGACTTTGAAAGTCAAAATACCTGTAAAAACTCAGCCATGAAACAATGATTAAATTAAGAAACATTCCACCTTTTGTTAAAACATCTCAAAAGACTTAACCACCTTAAAACAAAAAAATCAGATTAAGAATCAATGCCCAATAAATTAATATTAATACATAAAATATCTTCAGGTAAATATTAGATTTAGGGTATGTTTTTTCATCTACAATTCAAAATAGGCTCAGTAAGTAGATAAAGAAATATAAGAAAATGTAAATAAAATCAAACATACTGGGCCTGAGAACATGTAAAAGAGGTCTTTGAAGCAACTGCAGGTATGGTTCCTAGGTACATGGATCTGAATTGATTCAAGCATGTAAAAGTCCTACAGTGTTTTGTGTTGTTATTGTTTTTAAATAGTACTGTATTGCTACAGAAACCTGGAGACCACGCTGAAAAAGCCTGTGATTCTTTGAGACTAACAAATGATGTTTGCATTTGTCGAAAATATTGATTATGTTCACCCGCTCCAGGAATGCCTTCCAACAATTCTTGAAACAATCCTTTTAACTGAGGACTCTAAAGGACTATGCAGGAAACTTTGCAGATTGGTATCAGACAGAGCAGGATTTGGATCCAAGTTCCATTATGGACTAGCTATGGAACATTGGGCAATTTAAATGGAAATAATTATAATGCCATTTCAAAAGGCCATTGTGAAGATTAAATGCATGTAATTGCTTCATATAATTTCTGCCACATAGAAAGCATCCAATAAATGTTAACATTTACTGTCAAAATTATTTTTGGGCTTCCATGCTTCTACAGGCAGGTAGTGGGTTGAGAAACTGTTATAGCCCCCAAGAAGGATGTATTCCCCAAACACTTCAATATGAGCACAGAGAATAAGGTAAGTGGGGAAAAAAAGGAAGAAACAACTTTCTGAAGATGGAATTAGGAGGCTTCTGAGGACAGTACAAAAGGGAACTTCCTCCCAGAGAGCAGACTAAGGGCCCCATTAGAAATTATTTCTACCCTCAGTTTGCAGCTGAGACCATAGGGCCGCTCATATAATGTCTGCCCACTGAGATTTAAAAATTTCTAAAGATCTATGTCCTCTGTCTATCCCTCATTTTTCTCTCTTCAGAATCAGGATGTTTGTTGTAATTATTCTAGCTTTATTTTACTATTATACCCTACGTATATGAGTGGGGGCAAATGATTGTCTTTAGAGTTCATAGGTTCCAATTCATGAGCCACATCTAGACAGGATAGACTACTGCACAACACCTAAACTTTAGAGCTGTTATAGGATAAGATTTGGGTGGTCTTCATTGGCAAGGGGGTGTCTGCTTTGCAAAAAAAAATTAGCATATTTGAACTGAAGGAACAAACTGGCAAACTTTACCAGTGCTCACAGTATCCAATTCTCCTTTCCTTCCTTGGTTTATAGAAACTGTACTTCCTGGCTGGGCATGATGGTTCATGCCTATAATCCCAGCATTTGGGAGGCCAAGGCAGGCAGATCTCTTGAGGCCAGGAGTTTGAGAACAGCCTTGCCAACATGTTGAAACCACATCTCTACTAAAAGAAAAAAAAAAAAAATAGCTGGACGTGGTGGCATGCACCGGTGATCCTAGCTACTCAGGAGGCTGAGGCAAGAGAATGCTTGAATCTGGGAGGCAGAGGTTGCAGTGAGCTGAGATTATGCTGCTGAACTCCAGCCTAGGTGACAGAGTGAGACTCCATCTTAAGAAAAAGAAAAAAGAAACTGTACTTCAACATTCTTGCAACTGCATAAAATACCATGTGGCTAGTTCTGACTAATAAAATGCATCATTTCAAGTGGAGGCAGTGAAAAGACCCAGAGACTTTATCTCATCATTGTCTCACTACTGCAACTTTTATGAAGGAGTCCTCCTGTTGAGATGGCCAAGTCTCAAGTGCTACAGGCTGGATAGAGGAGAGCTGCCAGTGAGACTTTTCTAGACCTAGAGTCTAATTTTACCAGATTGGCATTACACTGACAGAAAAAAACAGGCAATGACTCTACCAGAAAAGAAAATTACAAGCCTATATACCTGATAAACATAGAAACAAAGGTGTTCTACAAATTACTAGCAAGCCAAATTAAACATCACACAAAAAGGATCACACACCGTAACCAGGTGGTTTTATATCATGAATGCAAAGATGGTTCAACATAAACAAATCTATAAATGTGACACACCACATTAACAGGCTGAAGTACAAACACCATATGGTCATTTCAATAGATGCACAAAAATAATTTGACAAAATTCATTATCCTTCCGCAATAAAAATTTGGAACAAATTAGATATGGAAAGAATGTACCTCAACGTGACCAAGCCTAAATATAACAAGTCCACAGCTAATATTATACTCAGTGTTGAAAAGTTGTAAGCTCTTCCTCTGAGCTCAGAAATAAGACAAGGATATCAGTTCTTACCACTTCTATTTAGTATTGATCTGGAATTTCTAGCCAGAGCAATTTGGCAAGAGAAAGAAATAAAAAGCATCCAAATTGGAAATGAAGTAGTTAAATTGTCCCTGTCTGCAGGTGACATAAACTTGTATATAGTAAACCTTAAAGTCTCCTTCAAAACATTGTTTGAACTAATAAACAAATTCAGCAAAGTTGCAGAATAAAAAAATCAACATATAAACATCAGTAGGGTTTCTATGCATTAACAAGGAACTACCCCCCCCCAAAAAAAATCAAGAAAACAATGTCATTTAAGATAGCTACAAAAATAGAATATAGTTGGCCCTCTATATCTATGGGTTCCATGTGCATGAATTCAACCAAACCTGAACTGAAAATACTTAGAAAAAAAATTTTCTGTTCTGAAAATGTACAAACAGATGTTTTTTGATCATGATTTAACAGGCAATACATAATAGTAGCTATTGGATTTCATAGAAAATATATAATAGTAACTATTGATATACCATTTATATTATAAGTATTCTAGAGATGATTAAAAATATGTGGAAGGATGTGCATAGGTAATATGCAAATAATATGTAATATTTTTCTTATTTATTTTTATACATGAATACGTTTTATAATGATTTCTAAGATTTGGTGCATCCATCACCTGAGCAGTGCGCACTCTACCCAATGTGTAGTCTTTTATCTCTCACCCCTTCCCGCCCTTTCCCCCTTTCTTATGCCTTTGCTTTCTCATAGCTTAGCTCCCACTTATGAGTGAGAACATTGATATTCGGCTTTCCATTCCTGAGTTACTTCATTTAGAATAATTGTCTCCAATTCCATCCAGTTTGCTGCCAATGCCATTATTTTGTTTCTTTTTATGGCTAAGTAGTATTCCATGGCATATATATGAACCACCTATTGTTTTTTCACTCATTGGTTGATGGGCATTTGGGCTGGTTCCATATTTTTGCAGTTGCCAAATTGTACTGCTATAAGCATACATGTGCAAGTATCTTTTCCGTATAATGACTTCTTTTCCTGTGGGTAGCTACCCAGGAGTAGAATCGCTGTATCACATGGTAGCTCTACTTTTAGTTCTTTTCCACAGTAGTTGTACTGGTTTACATTTCTACTAACAGTGTAAAAGTGCCCCCTTTTCACCACATACATGCCAACATCTATCACTTTTTGATTTTTGATTATGGCCATTTTTGCAGGAGTAAGGTGGTATTGCACTGTGGTTTTGATTTGCGTTTCCCTGATAATTGGTGATGTTGAGCATTTTTTCATGTTTGTTGGCCATTTGTTTTATCTTCTTTTGAGAATTGTCCATTCATGTTCTTAGCCCACTTTTTGATGGGATTGTATTTTTTTTTTTTTCTTGCTGATTTATTTGAGTTCCGCGTAGATTCTGAATATTAGTCCTTTGTCAGAAGTATAGATAGGGAGGATTTTCTCCTGCTCTATGGGTTGTTTCTTTGCTCTGCTGATTATTTCTTCTGCTGTGAAGAAGCTTTCTAGTTTATTTCATCTATTTATCTTTATAATTGTTGCATTTGTTTTTGGGTTTTTTGTCATAAAGGCTTTGCCTAAGCCAATGTCTAGAAAGGTTTTTCTAATGTTATCTCATAGAATTTTTATGGTTTCAGGTTTTAGATTTAAATTCATCTACCTTGAGTTGATTTTTGTATAAGGTGAGAGATAAGGATCCAGTTTCATTCTTCTACCTGTGGACTGCCAACTATCCCAGCACCATTTGTTGAAGAGAGTGTCCTTTCCCCACTGTATTAGTCAGCGTTCTCTAGAGGGACAGAACGAATAGGATATATGTATATATGAAAGGGAGTTTATTAAGGAGAATTGGCTCACAGGATTACAAGTCTGCAAATTAAGGAGCAAGGAAGCCAGTAGTGGATCAGTCTGAGTCCCAGAACCTCAAAAGTAGGGAAGCCTTTAGTGTATGGCCAAAGGCCCAAGATCCCCTAACAAACCACTGTTGTAAGCCAAAGAGTCCAAAGGGCAGGAAGTATCTAGCACGGGAGAAAGATGAAGGCAGGAAGACTCAGCAAATCTGCTCTTTCATCTACCCCTGCCTGCTTTATTCCAGCCACACTGGCAGCTGATTAGAGGGTGCCCTCTCTGAATTCAGGGTGGGTCTGCCTCTCCCATTCCACTGATTTGAATGTAAATCTTTGGCAACACCCTCAAAGACACACCCAGGAACAATACTTTGCATTCCTCATTCCATTCAAGTTGACACACCATATTAACCATCACACCTACTTTATGTTTTTGTTGCTTTGTCAAAGATTAGTTGGCTGTAAGTATTTGGCTTTATTTCTGTGTTCTCTATTCAGTCCATTGGTCTGTGCCTATTTTTATACTGGCACCATGTGGTTTTTGGTGACTATGGCCTTATAATATAGTTTGAAGTCAGGTAATGTGATGCCTCCAGATTTGTTTTTTGCTTAATCTTGCTTTGGCTACACAGGCTCTTTTTTTGGAATTTTAGGATTGTTTTGTCTAGTTCTATGAATAATGGTGGTATTTTGAGGGAGATTGCATTTAGTTTGTAGATTGCTTTTGCAGTATGGTCATTTTCACCGTATTGATTCTACCCATCCAAGATCATGGGATATGTTTCCATTTGTTGGTGTTTTCAGCAGTGTTTTGTATTATAGTTTTCCTTGTAGAGGTTTTTTTTTTTTTTTTTTTTTTTTTTTTTTATGTATTTTATTTATTTTTATTTTTATTTTTTGCAGCTGTTGTAAAAGGAGTTGAGTTCTTAATTTGATTCTCAGCTTGGTTGCTCTTGGTGTATAGCCAACCTACTGATTTGTGTACATTGAGTTTGTATCCTGAAATGTTGCTGAATTCATTGACCTGTTCTAGGAGCTTTAGGGATGTATCTTTAGGGTTTTCTAGGTATATGGTCATATCATCAGCAAACAGTGAGTTTGGCTTCCTCTTTACTGGCTTGGATGCCCATTATTTCTCTTTCATCTGATTGCTGTGGCTAGTACTTCCAGTACTATGTGAATAGAAGTGGTGAGAGTGGGCATTTTTGTCTTCTTCCAGTTCTCAGGGGGAATACTTTCAACTTGTTCCATTCAGTATAGTACTGGCTGTGGGTTTGTAATAGATGGCTTTTATTACCTTAAGGTATGTCCCTTGTATGCCATTTTGCTGAGGGTTTTAATCATAAAAGATTGCTGAATTTTGTCAAATGCTTTTTCTGCATCTATTCAGATGATCATGTGATTTTTGTTTATGTGGCATATAACATTTATTGATGTGTATGTTAAACTATCTCTACATCCCTGCTATGAAACCCACTTGATCATGGTGGATTATCTTTTTGATATGCTGTTGGACTTGCTAGTTTCTGGGTGTGTTGCTAGTACTTTGTTGAGGATTTTTGCATTTATGTTAATCAGGGATATTGGTCTGTAGTTTTCTTTTTATTGTTATGTCCTTTCCTGGTTTTGGTATTAGGGTGATTCAGGCTTCATAGAATGATTTAGGGAGAATTCCCTCTTTCTCTATCTTTTGGAATACTGTCAATAGGATTGGTAATAATTCTTTAAATATCTGATAGAATTCAGCTGCAAATCCGTCTGGTCCTAAACTTTTTTTTGTTGATAACTTTAAAATTACCATTTCAATCTCACTGCTTCTTATTGGTTTGTTTAGAGTTTCTACTTCTTCCTGGTTTACCAGAAGGGTTGTGTATTTCCAGGATTTTATCTATCTCCTCTAGGTTTTCTGGTTTATGTGCATAAAGGTGTTCAAGACAGCCTTGAATACTCTTTTGTATTTCTGTTGTATCAGTTGTAATATCTTCCATTTTGTTTCTAATTGAGCTTATTTGGATCTTCTCTCTTTTTTTTTCTTGGTTAATTTCACCAATGATCTATCAGTTTTATCTATTCAAATAAGCAGCTCTTAGTTTCGTTTATCTTTTGTATTTATTTTTGTTTCCATTTCATTTAATTCTGTTCTGATTTGGTTATTTATTTTCTATTGCTGGGTTTGGGTTTGTTGTCGTCTTGTTTCTCTAGTTCCTTGAGGTATGACCTTGGATTGTCTATTTGTGTTCTTTCAGACTTTTTGATGTAGGCATTTAGTGCTATGAACTATCCTCTTAGCACTGCATTTGCTGTAACCCAGAGCTTGTGATAGGTTGTGTCACTATTATCATTCAGTTCAAATATTTTTTAAAATTTCCATCTTGGTTTTGATGCAGGACTTTTCTTGGACACTTTGCCTACTAGGGACCTCCATGGCTGGTGACGGCCCCAGCCTGGGCCTTGATTGAGACTTGTTATCTAGGATATGGTGTGTTTTGGAGAATGTTCCACGGGCTGATTGTAAGATCTTTTAGGCTGACTGACAGCCCCATGGATGCCATATTAACCTCTGTGACCTACAGAAACACTCTAGATGAGTTCCTGAAAAATCTAAAGTAACTGGATGACCAAAATAATGATCAACCACTGTGGCACCTACTTAACTTTGAGAGTTTCTCTATTGTTCCTTATTCCTGCTCTAATTGATCAGGCCACTGGACTTTGTAACAGAACTTGGTCAACCTCATGACTCCACACCCTACAACCCCCTCCCAGTTTGCAAAAACACCCTAAACTGTAATTTTCCACTGCCCACCTCAAACCTATAAAACCAACTCCTATCACACTGTACTTTGCTGATACACTTTTTGGCTTCAGCATGCCTGTACCCAGGTGAATAAACAGCCATGCTGCTCATACAAAACCTGTTTTGAGGGGGGTCTCTTCATTCAGCATGTGCATTTTAACATTGATGAATAGAATGTATATTCTGTAGTTGTTGGGTAGAATGTTCTGTAAATATCCATTAAATCCATTTGTTCTAGGTATAGTTTTAAGTTGTTTCTTCATTGACTTTCTGTCTTGATGACCTGTCTAGTAGTGTCAATGGAGTGCTGAAGTCCCACATTATTTTGTGTTGCCATCTATCTCATTTCTTAAGTTTAATAGTAATTATTTTATAAATATGGGAGTGCCAGTGTTAGGTGAATACATATTCAAGACTGCTATTTTTTCCTATTGGACTAGTTATTTTATCATTATATAATGTCTCTCTTTGTCTTTTTTAACTGCTGTTGCTTTAAAGTTTGTTTCGCCTGATGTAAGAATAGCTAATCCTGCTCACTTTTGGTGTCTGTTTGAATGAAATATCTTTTTCTACCTTTTTACATTAAAATTATATGAGTCTTTACGTGTTAGGTGAATCTCTTGAAGACATCAGATACTTAGCTGGTGAATTCTTATCCATTCTGCCATTCTGTATCTTTTAAGTGGAGCATTTAGGCCATTTACATTCAATGTTAGTATTGCGATGTAAGAGACTACTGTATTCTATTCATCGTGCTATTTGTTGCCTGAATACCTTTTGTTTCCTTCCTTGTGTTATTGTTTTATAGGTCCTGTGAGATTTATGCTTAACTTAGGTTCTGTTTTGGTGCATTTCAAGGATTTGTTTCAAGATTTAGAGTGCTTTTTAGCAGTTCATAGAGTGCTAGCTTGGTAGTGGCAAATTCTCTGAGCATTTGTTTGTCTAGACAAGACTGTATCTTTCCTTCATTTATGAAGCTTAGTTTCACTGGATACAAAGCTCTTGGCTAATAATTGTTTTGTTTAAGGAGGTTAAAGATAGGACCCAAATCCCTTCTAGTTTGTAGCATTTCTGCTGAGAAATCTGCTGTTAATCTGATTGGTTTTTCTCTATAGGTTACCTGATGCTTATGTCTCATAGTTCTTAAGATTCTTTTCTTTATCTTGCCTTTGATAACTTGATGACTATGTGCCTAGGTCATCTTTTTGTGATAAATTTCGCAGGTGTTCTTTGAGTTTCTTGTATTTGGATATCTAAATCTCTAGTAAAGCTGCAGAAGTTGTCCTCAATTATTGCCTAAAGTGTGTTTTCCAAACTTTTAGATTTGTCTTCTTGGGAACACCAATCATTTTTAGGTTTGGTCATTTAACACAATCCTAAACTTCTTGGAGGCTTCGTTCATTTTTTAAAATTCTTTTTTCCTTGTCTTTGTTGAATTGGATTAATTCAAAAACCTTGTCTTTGAGTTCTGAAACTTTTTCTTCTGCTTCTTTGATTCTATTCCTGAGAATTTCCAGTGTATTTTGCATTTCTCTAAATGTGTCCTTAATTTCCAGAAGTTGTGATTGTTTTTTAATGTATGCTATTTCACTGGATTTTTTAAAATTTATATCCTGTATCATGTTTTTAATTTAAGTTGAATTTTACTTTTCTCTGCTGTCTCCTTAATTAGCTTAATAATTTATCTTCTGAATTCTTTTTTTTTTTTTTGACAATTCAGAGATTTCTTCTTGGTTTGGATCCATTGCTGGTGAGGTAGTGTGATCTTTTTGGGGTGTTAAATTTGTTTTGTCATGTTGCCAGAATTGTTTTTCTGCTTCCTTCTGATTTGGGTAGACTATGTCAAAGGGAAAATATGGGATTCAATGACTGTTGTTCAGAGTCTTTTATCCCATGGGGTACTCCCTTGATTTGGTGCTTTCCCCCTTCCCCTAGGGATGGGGCTTTCTGAGCGCCAAACTACTGTGATTGTTATTTCTCTTCTGGATCTAGCCACCCAGTGGAGCTAATATGCTTCAGGCTGGTACTGGGGAGTGTCTACAAAGAGTCCTGTGATATGATCTGTCTTCAGGTCTCTCAGCCATGGATACCAGTACCTGCTCTGTTGTTGGTAGCAAGGAGGTAAAGTGGACTCTGAGTGTCCTTGGTTGTATTTTTGTTAAGTGTCCGGGTTTTGTGTTGTTTGGCTTCCACTAGGAGGTGGTGCTACCAAGGGTGCATTAGCTGCCTTAGTATAGTGAAAATACAAGCTTGCCCTAGGGTCAGGCGATGGGAGGGGCCATAGAGCTCCCAAGAGACTCTGTCCTTTGTCTTCGGCTCCAGGGCAGGTAGAGAAAGTCCATCAAATGTGCCCAGAATTAGGCTGTCTGAGTGCATGCTCTCTCTTTGGGTGGGGCTTGCTGCAGCTGCTGTGGAGGATGAGGGTGTGGTTCCCAGGCCAATGGAGTCACGTTCCTAAGGGAATGATGGCTGCCTCTGCTGTGTCACACAGGCCACCAGGGAAGTGGGGGAAAGCTGGCAGCCCCAGATCTTACCCAGCTTCCACACAGCCCACAGCCCAAAAGACTGGTCTTACTCCCACTGTGCTCCTCTAACAGCATCGGGATTGTTTCCAGGTACCAGTGAGTAGGGCTGAGAACTTGCCCCAGGCTATAAGCCTCCCAGGTGAGAAAGCTGGCTGGCTCAGTTTCTTGGCTGTCCCATGGGAATAGTGGTAGAAATTTGATTCCTTCAAAGGGTCTCTGGATTCTCAACTGTGCAATTTTATACCAGAGTGATATGGTTTGGCTAAGTTCCTACCCAAATCTCATCTTAAATTGTAATAGTCCCCATGTTCAAGGGTGGGACCAGGTGGAGAAAATTGAATCAGGGGAATGGTTTCCCCCATGCTGTTCTTGTGGTAGTGAATAAGTCTCATGAGATCTGATTGTTGTATGAAGGGGAATGCCCTGAGCAAGCTTTCTTGCGTGCTGCTTTGTAAGATGTGACTTTGTGCCTCATTCACCTTCTGCCATGATTGTGAGGCTTCCCCAGTCATGTGGAACTGTGACTCAATTAAAATTGTTTCCTTTATAAATTACCCAGTCTTAGGTATGTCTTTATTAGCAGCCCGAGAAAAGACTAATACACAGGGACTTGAGCATCCACAGATTTGGGTATTAATGGGAAGTCTTAGTTAAGATTAGGTTTGGGGTTAGGGTTACAGTTAAGGAAACCAATCACCTATGAATGCCAACAGATGACTGTACTTGGGAATAAATTTAACCAAAGAGATGAAAGACCTGCACACTGAAAACTATAAGATATTGCTGAAAGAAATTGAAGAAGACACAAATAAATGGAAAATATCTCATCATGAATTGGAATAACTGTTAAAATGTCCTTACTACCCAAAGGCATTTACAGATTTAGTGCAATCCCTATTAAAATTCCAATGGTATTTTTTCACAGAAATAGAAAAAAAATTAGTGTGGAGCCACAAGAGACCCCACACACTTAAAGAAATCTTGAGTAAAAAGAATAAGGCTAGAAACATCATACCACCTGCTTTCAAATATATTACAAAGCTCCAGTAATCAAAACAACATGGTACCGGCATGAAAACAGAAACATAGATCAGTGGGACAAAATAGACCGGCAATAAATTCACAAATTAAAAAAAAAAATGTCAAGATTACACAATGGAGAAAAGACAGTCTCGTTAATAAATGGTGTTGGGAAAACTGGCTATCCATCTATGGAAAAATAAATTAGACCTTTATCCTTCACCATGTGCAGAAATCAACACAAAATGGATTAGAGAAGTAAATGTAAGACCTGAAACTATACAACTTTCAGAAGAAAAGCAGAGAAAATATCCATGGCAGTGGTCTGGGCAATGATTTTTTAGATATCACCTCAAAAGCAGAGGTAACAAAAGCAAATAGGTAAGTGAGATGTCAAACTAGTAAGTTTCTGAACAACAAAAGAAATGATAAACAGAATAAAGAGACAATATCATTAAAAAATGTATAAACCATACAGCTGATGAGTTAGTATCCAAAATGTGCGACCCCTGGTTGTGGGACCCCAACCCACGGAGGCAGGCCCCCAGTAGACATGAGGCAGGACGCGTGGTGGCCAGTACCGACTTTATTGGGATCTCCGGGCGACTCAGGCGGACGGGGATGAATCGCGCGTGCTTTCTTTGTTCGGTTGACTTTATAGGGACAGAGGGCCTGGGGCGGTAGGAGAGCTGACCTGGCAGGTAGTAATTGGCTAGGTTGATTGCTGGGCAGGAAGCCTGCCGGGCGGGAGCTTGTGGGATGGGAGGTTACGGGAGAGCTGGTGGGGCGGATGGTGATTGGTTCAGTGGGCCGCTGGGCGGGAAGGTTGCTGGTCTTGGGCCGGGCCAGGATAGAGTGAGATAAGGGACCCTCCCTGTGGGGGAGGAAGGGCCTTCCTTTTCGGGAATTAGGCCCTTTCCACATGGCTGGGGAACGGGGCCAAAAGTCCTCTACCAGACACAAAATATATAAGGAACTCAACTGAATTGTAAGAAAAAAATTGCCTCAATTATAAAATGGACAAAGAACCATACAGAATTTTCAAAAGAAGATATACAAATTGCCAACAGATATATGATAAAAATGTTCAACATCACCAGTCATCAGAAAAATGCAAACCAAAATCGCAAAAAGATATTACTTTATATTTGTTGGAAGGTCTATTATCCAATAGCCAAAAGGTAAGTATTGGTGAGGCTGTGGTGAAAAGGGGATCATTGCATTCCCACCTTAGGCGGGGATGTAAATTAGTGCAGCCATCATGGAAAAGAGTATGAAGGCGTCTCAAAAATTAAAAATGCAATTGCCATATGATCCAGCAATCCCACTGCTGGGTATGTAGTCAAAGGAAATATAGTCAGTATGTCAAAGAGATATTTGCACTCCCATGTTAATTGCAACATTATTCATAATTCCAAAATATGGAATCAATCTAAGTGTCCATCAGTGGATGAATGAATAAAGAAAATGCGGTAATACATACATAGTGGAAAACTGTTCTTTCAAAAATGAAGGAAATCCTGTCATTTGCAACAATACAGATGGACTTGAAGACGTTATGTTAAGTAAAATAAGGCAGACTCAGACAAATATCACATGACCTCACATATGTATGGAATCTAAAAGAGTTGAATTCATAAAAGCAGCAAGTAGAATGGTGGTAACCAGAGGATGACAGAGGCCAGAGGTTGAGGCAGGTGTTTGTCGAAGATAAAAAATTTTAGTTAGGAGGAATGTGTAGTTCCAGAGATCTATTCCACAACATGGTAACTATAATTAATAAAAGTGTATTTCATTCTTGAAAAGAGCTAAGAGAGTAGATCTGTGCTCTCATCACAAAAAAATAAGTATGTGAAGTAATGCATATGTCAATTAGCTCAATTTAGCCATTCCATAATGTATACGTATCTCAAAATATGTTGTACATGTTAAGTATATACAATTTTTATTTCTCAATCAAAAAATTAATTAAATGGTATTTCTGGTCATATTCTCAGCAAGCTAACACAGGAACCAAACACCCCATGTTCTCACTCTTAAGTGGGAGTTGAACAACGAGAGCACATGGCACAGGGACGGGAACATCACACACCAGGGCTGTTGTTGGGTGGAGGGCAAGGGGAAAGGGAGCCACAGGACGAATACCTGATGCATACAGGGCTTAAAACCTAGATGATGGGTTGATAGGTACAGCAAACCACTACAGCATATATATACCTGTGTAACAAACTTTAACATTCTGCACATATATCCCAGAACTTAAAGTAAAATTAAAAAAAGAAAAAATAAATGATTAAAAAATTTTAAGGATGATTTTATCTTTTTCTCAGCGAGGTAATGTGTTAATGACAGTTTATTTGTGATCCCACAGACAGATGTGGCTCAATGTATTAAATATTAAAGGGGTAGCTCAGGACGAGTTATATGTTTAGAAAGTTTAGAATATAGAGTGTTCCAAGTCATGACAATGAATGTAAATTTTATTTACTAAAAGTGGTATAAAGACATTGAATAAGATTAATAACTAGAGTGACATATGATATACATTTTATGCATATTCTGGGCTATGTACAAATCAAAATGAAAACTGGGAGAACAATGTTTGCAGCTATTGCAGTTCTCTAAGGAAAAGATGATGTTCTTAAATCCGGAGTCCCTAACCCCTAGACTGTGGCCCATACCAGCGAGCATTACCACCTGACCTCTACCTCATGTCAGATCAGCTGCAGGATTAGCTTCTCATAGGAGGCCAAACCCTATTGTGAACTGTGTAAGTGAGGGATCTAGGTTGCCTGCTCCTTCTGAGCATCTGACTCATGCCTGATCTGAGGTGAAATAGTTTCATCGCAAATCCAAAATCCCCCTGCCCGCCAACCCTCAATGTCTATGGAAAGCAGGAAACTGGTCACTGGTGCCAAACAGGTTGGAAACTGCTGGTTTAGACTATCGTGGTCGTAGTGCAGTTGATAAGGTCAGATGGATTCCACATATATTTTGCAGTTTAGAGGCAGTGAGACTTGCTGATCATCTAGGGAAATGCACTGGAAATTTATTTTCCTTGAAGGTAATATAATTTTTGAGAAAGTCAGACTGTACAAACTTTTCTGTATTTGCAAAGCAGGAAATTTGCAAAGGTCTTGGGATTTATCCCTTGTAAATGTCAAGGGTCTTATGATATCTGCTTATTGTAGAAAACTTGAAAAATACAGATGTACCCAAATGTCACTTAGAAGTAGGTATGTATTGCATCTATGCCACAATTACATTTTTAAGGTACCTCTAGTTTTATCTCCTGCAATGTTTTCCCCAGCATAAGCGAGAACATAGACCTCTAAGTATCATCCCCACTATTTTCTTGGAGAATACACAAAAGGGATACTTTCTACAACTATCTAAAGTTTTCCATAGTTCTTCATCCTTTCTTTTTCTTTCTTCCAATTTCAAAATTAATCTCCCCCCAGTCTATACATAAACACACGCAAGGAAAAGCTGCTTTTCAGCATTTCAGGGCTGCTGCCTCTATAAATTTTATCAAGTGAATATTACCATCCATGATGGAATATTTTTAAATGATAATTTTAAATTTTCATAGGAAAAATGTGTTTCTTCTCCTTTTGTCATTTATATCTTGTCCCAGTTGTCTCAAGAAAACAATTCAGTCATAATTGGGTCTTCACCTCATCATTATATCTAAGTTCTATAGATTATTATGTATTTTCTCTTCACTTATGTTTTTACTACACAAATCGAGATCATCATCTCTTTCTGGGACTGCTGAAATGGCCTTTGGAACAGATGTCTCTTTATGTAATCTAGTTGACAACCAAATAGCATATACCACACAGCCAGAATAAACACCCTGAACTGCTAATCTCACCACCTCTACCCCTCAACTAGCTTCATTGAAACTTGAAATCTTTTAATACCTTCTCACTGCCCCAGAGCTGAATCCCAAGTACATCTATTTGCTTTTAGATATTTTTGGAACTTGCCAATGGCTATTTCTGGAGCCTCATCTTTCATTCCTTCCCCTAAAGCATGTATCTCATAGTCTAAACATTATTAAAATCTCTCAGTTCCTCTATATGGCAAGGGTCTTTCATTTTAGAGCCTTCACATGTCATGATCTTTCTTTCTAAAATAATATTTCTTACACAATTTAGAACTTCAGTGTTAATATCTCTTCCTCTATAAAACTTTATGACTTCTTTCCAAACCATCTTCTACTTTTAAAGTATGTAGTTTCAAAATACTTTGCATTACTCTGTTATATCATTTATTACATTTACATTGTTATTGCTTAATCATTTATAGACTCCACTATACTTCATAAAAACTGGGCATCTCTCTTGCCAAGCACCTCATAGACAGAGGACAAATAGTTACTGACTTATTGTTGTTTTGGTAGTCTTTGGTGCCAACATTTCTCCCTTACCATCTGAATATAAGTCACAAAGTAACTATGTGCGTTTTATGGAAAAGGCAGAATTATCTACCCTAGAAACTAGCAGAGTATATATGTGTTCCCTCACCAAATCTCTCTGCCACATTGGAAAATGTACCAGAAAAACAAAGAAGAGAAAAACACCCAATATCTACTTGCTGTGTTTCTTCCAGCCTCCTATTTTTATCTGTTAGATAAATAGGTAGTAAATAGGTAGAACGTATAGTCAGTTCCAGAGATCAAGAGATGATACAGAGCTAGATAAATAGATGATAGTAGTTATGTTTGAAAACATACTGCATGTGATAATGTGTACAGTTTTTTGTTGTTTTTGTTTTTATTTTCTCTCTGTGTGTGTGTGTGTGTGTGTGTGTGTGTGTGTGTGTGTGTGTGTGTTTAACATTATCCAGGAAACCTTTCCCATTTAATTGAAAATTGTTTCTAATAGCCACATGATATTCAAATATAAAATGCACATTTAGTAACATACATTATTTTCGTTTCTATTATAAATAATTCAATAGCGATAATTTCTGTCAAAATAGTTGCCTAAATCTGGATGTTACATTAATATTTCACAGTCCTATGATCCTTTGCACCAGTGCCTGGTCTTCTAATAGAAACAAGAATAGCTTGGTACACTTCCATTGAGACTCATTTACATAGACTAACCTTCCTCTTTGCTAACTCTTAGTGATCCTCTCCAGTTTGGTATAGTAGCATGCAAGCTATTGAGTCCAAAGTCATCAACTCAGTGGAGTTGTATGAGCTTGAAAATTCACTTAGTTTCCTCATTCTAATAACTACCTTACTACCTCTCCTTACTGCTGAGCAGGTTTTTGTTTTGTTTCATGTTTTAAAATTTACCTGTGTTTTATGACTATGAAGGAGTAAAATATAAGTAAATGCCTCTTAACTAATAATATTATGTATGTGTTTGTAAGAATGGTTAATAAATTTTGTTTTACTTGAAATGATTTTATGCCCTTTGTATCACTTGGATTAATTTCAGATGCTCGATTCACACAGTGTATTTGGATCATCTCCAGAGCCATCTCAGGGTTGGCAAATAGATTCTTTCCAGTTTCACTCCAAGTGACAGCTATAATCTGTGTATATGTGTCTGTGTGTGTGTGTGTGTGTGTGTGTGTGTGTGTGTGTGTGTGTGTGCATGCTGTTCCAGATGTACTTACCTTCCCAAGTTTTACAAAATTTCAAGGTCCTTTCAGCACATGGTGTCTTTCCACAAGTTTGTTTCTCTACTTGGAATGCCATCTACCATTTCCCCCTCTCCTTTGGCAAATTGACACACATCAAAGATTGAATGATACTGGCAGATCATCTTCCAGATAAGTTTTAAAAGGCTGTGTGTGTGTTTGTGTGTGTATGAAATGTATCAAAATATTTCAATATATGTAATTTTTCAGAGTGTATGTATATGAATGAGCAAGCATACACATGTATGTCTATCAGTGTGTCTATGTATAAGATACAGTCTGTGGGGGAAGATATATATTGAGGATTAAAAGAAAATAGTTTTTTTCCAGTTTCTTAATGACAAGGCTTTCAGCCTGTGAATTTCCAGTTAATAGCAAATGGAGGACATGATTGTTCCTCTCCTTAGGCTTTTACTCAGAAAGCAAATGGATGATAGGTTCCTGAAAGCCACTACATCTGCACTGTCCATTGCTGTGTGAAGCTGTCAGCTTCCTATCACGAGATGACCTCACACAGCAAGGTGCAGATGCTTCACTGTATTAGTTATAACAGTACATTGGAGAGGGAGAACAGATATGCATTATTGTAAGGAAAATTAACAACCAGTGTCTGGGAGAGAAAGAATTGAAAATGACAGGCGAGTTTTAAGAGACCTTTTCTTTGGGCATGCATTATTCACCTAGAAATGGACACAATTACTGAAAATTAGAAATGAAACTGGGCTTTATACAATGAAATGAGATAATTTCCTGGCCAAAACAAGTGGGCTCATGTTGAAAGGAAAGCCATTAAAATATACCTAAGCAGCAAGTTAATGGGGGAGAAATTCAATTTGAAAATGAGAGAACATTTTCAGATAGAAAGGGCAGGCAGTGGAACAGTGTGCTTAATGAGGTACAGTAGATATATTCAAGTTTAATCTAGATAATTTTAGATAATTATACAAAATGCTTAAGATAAGAGATTTTTCCTCCTTTTTTCTGATGCCAACTATTTGACTGGAAAAGAAAAAAAAAACACATCCTATTATCAGTTGTTTTTTAGAACATCTATTTTTAAAAACTGAAAGTTTAAAGAGTTTTTCTCCAGATTACTGGATGTCAATCCATAAAAGGACTGTATTGTTGTCAAATATAGTAGTCCCCCTTATCCATGGTTTTGTTATCTGTTGAGGTCAACTGCAGTCTGAACACATTAAATGGAAAATTCAAGAAATAAACAATCAAATAGTTTTGAATCACACGCTGTCCTGAGTAGTGTGATGAAATCTCACACAGTGCTGCGCTATACTTAGCAGTAAGCGAATCCTTCATTCAGCATCTCCAAGCTGTCTAAATGCCCTGTCTGTTGGTCAGTAACCATTGTGGTGATCAGATCTAGTGTCATGGTACCACAGTGCTTGTGTTTAGTAATCCTTGTTTTACTTAATAATTGCCCCAAAGCACAAGAGTACCATCTCTAATATTAAACCTTATCACAGGTATGTATGTAGAGGATAAATCTTAGTCTATATAGGATTCAGTACTATCTATGGTTTTATGCAGTCATTGGATGTCTTGGAACATATCCCTCACGAATAAAGGGAAACTACTGTAATGCTTGACAAAGAACATCCAGGATTTTTATTGCTCCTACTTTCTCTACTTTGATATAAAGAATAATCTCACATTGGTTGTTAACCCTTCTTTGTCTTCACCCGTGGGTTGTAAGTCTGTGGTAGGAAATCACCTGCTGGGAAATGACCACTCTCTGACAGTCAAAAGTAGCTTCAAGGCTGATGATGAGATTTTCCAAATCTTATCTAGCTCCAAATATATATATAAGTATCTTTGAATTAGTATGGCTGACAAGCCTTAGGTATTGTGTGCCTCCTCTATAGAGAGGATCCAGGAAAGTAAGTAGATACTCAAATTTTGAATAGATTGTCTAGGAGAGAATGCTAGGATTCATCAGAGAAGAGACAGAAGCACCAGAAGTAAGGAGAAGGTTGAAGGCACTTATCCTCACAGGCAACTTACTGAGAGCCAGAGGCTTCTGGACACAGGGAAACAGTACGAAAGAAACCCCATGGTCTTCGAATTTATGATCTTGGCTATAGGAGAAACCCTGGACCCACTAGAGCCTTGGGTGTGACACATAGAGTTGCCTAAATATTGCGCAAAGACATTGCTCCAGAAAGGGAACTCACACAAAATCCTGTAGGTATTCAAATCTGGAACAGTCTCGGCCAGGCACCATTTTGAGAGCCTAGGTACGGGAGATCTACAGGCACAGCTGTGGCTGCTACACTGCTCAAAGGAGAGAGAGGAGACTGGAAAATCTCATGCCCCACTGGCAAGGCCCCTACCACCCTGCTTGTAAGTTGCTGCTGAGACTGAAATGTCAGTGGACCACACTCTCCGCAGCTTCTTCTCCACACTGCTTACCTGGGAGGGACCCTGCCTTCGATAGTCCCAGGCCCAAGGCACCATTTTGAGAGCTTTATGCTAGGCTGTGCCCTACTCTAAGGCTGAGTTCAGCCTGACTCTGTTGCAGCTGCCTTCTGGCCAAGGTCGAACAGAGAACCAGACTCTCTTACATATATCTAGGACAATACCCATGGCCCTGCAGTGGGCAGCTGTGACATTGAGATCTGAATTGACTGCACTCCCACAGCCTTCTCCCCACACTGCTTATCTGGGAGGGGTCCCACTCTCCCTGGTTTCTGAGCCAAGGAGCCATTTTGAGAGAGTAGGACTGGGCTGCACCCTGTCTTCAAGCTGAGTTCATGTTGACATGGATGTGGCCAACACCTGGCTGAGGAAGGACAATAAAACCATTCTCTCCTATGCATCTCTAGAACAATTACCCACCAGCATGCTACAAGCTGCTGTGAGACTGAGACTTGAGCAGACCACACTCCCTACAGCTTCTTGCCCATGCTGCTGGCCTGAGGGATGGATTGCCCTCTCTGGTAACAAGCTCACATCTAGCACCATTTCGAGTATTTCATGCTTGGCTATGCCCCACACTTGGGCTGAGTTTGAGGTGACATGGCTGCACCCAACACACAGCTGAAGAAAGGACAGTGGAGATCAAGCTCCCCTAAGCACACTTAGGACAATACCTATTTCCCTGCTAGAGTTAGTTGTGGGACTGGGGACTAGTCTGCCCTAATCATCACAGCTATCAGGAGCACTACCATTGACTGCTTGGATCCCAGTGGGTTGCTCCACCACTGCTACTGCCATCAGCTGCACCATACCAGCTGACCAGAGGCCTGAAAACTCTCCGGTACATGTGGCCCACTGTTCCCACTACTAGCTTCTAACAAAGCCACCTGGAAGCACCAGAATTAGCACTCTAGGAACCACTAACACTGAAACCGTATAAGCTTCTCTGGGAACAGACAGTAGCTACATTTACCCACTGTTGTCAACACTGGGGTCCAAAGACTGGCTCTCGTGGTGTCCCAGTCCCCAACAAAACTTAACCACAACTCCAAGTAATAACTGTGCCCTATGCCACCAAGGAAATCACACATACCATTGACCCTGTGTGTTGCCAAAGAAGTCATATAAAGATCACATTACCAACCATGGGTAACCAAAATCAAAGCCAAATTATCCTACTGAACCAATAAGACATATACATCCTCAGGAAAAAAATTCTCCCCTACAAAAGCAAAGCCAAAACATTGGAGCAAGTGACTGCTACACCAGATAAATAGATATCAATGAAAAGGCACAGGAAATATGACAAAACATGGAAATGTGACACCCACCAAAGGACCACAACAATTTTCCAACAACAGATTATAATCAAAAGAATTCCTTAAAATGCCAGATAAATAATTTGAAGTATTGATTTGAAAAAGCTCAACGTGATAAAGAGAAATATAATAACCAATACAAAGAAATCAGAAAATCAATTCTGGATATGGATGAGAAATTTACCAAAGAGATAGATATTTTATATCAGAAAAAGAAGCAGAAATTCTCTGTCTAAACACTCATGTTAGAAAATATAAAATACATTCAAAAGCTTCAGTAATAAACTAGACCAAGCAGAAATTTCAGAATTTGAAGAGAGGACTTTTGAAATAATCCAGATAAAAATAGGGGGAAAAAAAAACAATTAAAAAGAATGAGCAAAATCTTTGGGATATCTGACACTACATAAAGTTACCAAACATAGGAATTATTGGTATTTCCAAGAGAAAAAGAGAGATCAAAAAGTTCAGAAAACCTATTTAAGAAAATATTTGATGAAAATTTCCCTCATCTAGAAAGGTAGTCAGACATATAGATATGGGAAGCCCAGCAATCATAGGCAAATAGATTGCAAAAAGCACTTCACCCCAGAATATTACATTCAGAATGTGTAAAGTAAGAGTGAAAAAAACAATTATAAAATTGGTAAGAGAAAAGCATCTACCCACACATAAAGGAAACTGCATCAGTCTAACAGCAAACTTTTCAGCAGAAACTTTACAGACCAGAAGAGAATGAGATTGCATTTCGAAGGTGCTAAAAGAAAAGAGGGGCGGGGAACAAAAACCATTTTATTCAAGAATTTTATATATTTCCAGAATAAGCTTCACAAATGAAGAAGAAATAAAATCTTTTTCAGACAAGCAAACACTGAAGGAATTTTTCACCACAAGACCAATTCCATAGGAAATGCCCAAAGGAGTCTTAAACATGGAAACAAAAGATTAATATTCATCATCATGAAAACACATGGAAATATAAATTTTATAGTTCTTGTAAAACAATCACACAAGGGAGAAAGAGAAATGAATCAAATGGCAACATGACAAAATTTCATCAAACCACAAGGACAAAAGATAGGGAAATAAACAAAATGCATAAAGCAATGTGAAAACAATGTACTGTATTATGGGAACAAAGCCTCACATATCAATATTAATATTGAATGTAAATGAATGAAATGCTCTACTTAAATGATACATATTGGAAGAATGAATTTAAATAAAAATGTAAACCAACTATATGCCACCTGCAAGAAACTTACCTTTCCCGTAAAGCCACACATAGGCTGAAAGTAAAGGAGTGAAAAAAGATATTTCATACAAATGAAAACCAAAAGTTGGCAGAATTAGGCATAATTAGACAAAATAGACTTAAATCGGAAAAGGTAATACAAGACAAAGATAATGATATCTAGAATGATAAAGGGTTCAATTCAGCAAAAAGATATAACAATCCTAAATATAAATAAACCCAACATAAGAGTACCAAAATTCACACAAAAACATACACACACTTGATCCAAAGAAAGAGGCAATAATAGTGAGAGACTTCGACACCCCACTCATAGCCCCAGACAGATCATCAGGATAGAAAATTTACAAAGAAGCATTGTACTGAAATTGAACTTTAGACCAAATGGATTTAACCAACATTAATGAACATTCCACTACACAACTACACCAGATAACATTATTTTCATCAGCACATGGAACATTCTCCGAAATAGACCACATGTGAGACCACAAAACAACCCTTAACAAATCTTTGAAAATTGATATCATATGAAGTATCTTCTGAGATCACAGTTGAATAAAGCTAGAAATTAATACCAAGAGAAATTTTAGAAACGATACAAATACATAGAAATTAAATAGGGTGCTCTTGCAGGATCACTGGATCAACATATTAAGATGAATTTTTTTTTTAAATTGCAACTAATGAAAGCAAAAACACAACATACCAACACCTGTGGGATATAACAAAAGCAGTGCTAAGAGGAAAGGTTTTAGCATTAAATGTCTGTATTTAAAAAAAGTAGAAATATCACAAATTAACAACCTAACATCACAGCTCAAGGAACGAGGAAAACGAGAACAAACCAAACCTATAGTTAGTAAAAGAAAAGAAATAACAAAGAGCAGAGCAGAACTAAATACAATACAAACAAAAACAATAAAGATCAGTTAATCACAAAGTTGTTTTTTCAAAAGTTAAATGATATTATTAAACCATTAGCTAGACTAAAGAAGAAGAGAGATTATCCAAACATAATCAGAAATGAAAATGGGGACATTATAACTGATTCCACAGAAATATGAAAGATCATCAGAGGCTATTACGACAACAGTATGATCACAGACTAGAAAACCTAGAGGAAACAAAGAAATTTCTGGAAACATATAACCTCATGAGCTAGAAACAGAAAGAAATAAAACTCTTGAACAGACCAATAAAGAGTAGCATTATTAATTCAATAATGAATCAGGAATAAAAAAAAAATTCCCAATAGAACTATCCAGGACAAAATTCTACCATACTTACAAGGAAGAACTATTACTAATTATCCTGGGACTATTCCAAAATTCAAGGGGAGGACATTCTTCCTAACTTATTTTACAAGATCAGTGCAAGCTGATACCAAAACCAGATAAAGATACAACAAAAATGAAAACTACAGACCAGTATTCCTGATGAACATAGGTGCAAAAATACTCAACAAAATACTAACAAATCCAACAGAACATCAAGAAGATAATACTCCATGATGAGATGGAATTTATTCCAGGGATGCAAGAATTGTGTATTTGAGTTAAAAAATGCGATACATCACATAAATAGAATTAAGGACAAAAACCATATGATTATCTCAATAGACATAGAAAAAGCACTCAATAAAACTCAGCATCCCTTTATCATTAAAATCTCTTAAAACAACTAGGCATAGAAAAAACATACCTCAACATAATAAAGACAATGTACCACAAACCCATAACTTAATGGAAAAATGTTGAAATCAGTCCCTCTAAGAACTGGAACAAGACAAGCATGCTCACTTTCACCATTCTTATTCCACATAGTACCAGAAATCTTCACCAGCAATCAGGCAAGAGCAAGAAAATAAAATGCATCCAAATTGGAAAAGAAGTAGTCAAAGTATCCCTGTTAGCTGAGGATATGATCTTGTATCTGGAAAACCTTTTAAAGACTCCACTAAAAAACTCTTAGATTTGATAAATTAATTCAGTAAAGTTTCAGGATAAAATATTAACATACAGAAGTCAGTGGAATTTCTATATACCAATACTGATCCACTTAAGGAACAAATCAAGCTAGTAATGCCATTTAGAGTAGCTACAAAAAAATAAATTACCTAGGAATATATTTAACAAAGGAAGTCAAAGATCTTTCTAAGGGGAACTACAAAACACTGATGAAATAAATCATAGATGACACAAACAAATGGGAGAACATTCCATGCTCATGTACCATCATGTACACATAGGGTTAAAAATACTATACATCGCAAAGCAATTCACAGACTCAACACAATCCCTTCAAATTACCATTGTCATTTTTCACAGAATTATTTTAAAAATTCTAGAATTTATATAGAATCACAAAAGAGGCCAAATATCCAAAGCAACCCTAAATTCAAAGAACAAAGCTGGAGACATCACATTACCAGACTTCAAATTATATTACGAGACTATAGTAACTAAAACAGCATATTATAAATATAGATACATAGATCAATGAAACAGAATAAACACAGAATAAAAGTCACATACCTACTACCAAGTGATCTTTGACAAAGTCAACAAGCATATACACTCAGGAAAAGCACACCCTATTAAAAGTTGGTGCTGGAAAAATTGTATAGCCATATTGAGAATGGGTCTGAGCCCATACATCTCACCATATAACAAATTAGCTCAGGATTGATTAAAGACCTAAACATAAAACCTGAAAGTACGTAAATTCTAGAAGAAAATCTAGAAAAAACTTTTCTTGACATTGGCCTAGGCAAATAATTTATGACCAAGCCCTCAAAAGGTAATGCAACAAAAATAAAAAGAGACAAATGGGACTCAATTAAAATAAAATATTCTCCACAAAAGAAAAAATAATCAACAGAGTAAACAGACAAATTACAGAGTTGGAAGAGTTTATTTGCAAACAATGCATCCCACAAAGGAATAATATCCAGAATCTACAAGGAACCCAAACAGTTCAGCAATAAAAAAGCAAATAATCCCACTAAAAAAATGGGCAAAGAAAATAAACAGGTATTTTTCAAAAGTGGACACATAACATCAACCAACAAACATAGGAAAAAATGCTCAACATCATTAATCATCAGAAAAATGAAAATTAAAAGCACAGTGAGATACCATCTTCCACCAGTCAGAATAGCTATTATTAAAAAAGACAATAACAACAAACAAGAAGATGTTGGCAAAGATGCAAAGAAAAGGGAATGCTTATCCACTGTTAGTGGAAATGTAAATTAGTACAACCTTTGTGGAAAACAGTTTGAAGATTTCTCAAAGAACAAAAAATAGAACCATTCTATCCCTCAATCCTACTACCGGGTATATACCCAAAGGAAAAAAATATATATCAAAAATATACCTGCACTAGTATGGTTATCACACTGCTATTTATAATAGCAAAGATATGGGAGCAACATGTGTCCATCAGTAGAGGATTGGATAAAGAAAATGTGGCATATGTATTATGAAATACTACTCAGCCATAAAAAATGAAATAATGTCTTTGCAGCAATATGAATTGAACTGGAGACTACCACCCTAAATGAAATAACTCTGAAACAGAAAGTCAAATACATCATGTTCTCACTTATAAGTAGGAACTAAACCCTGGGGACACATGGGCACATAGAGTGGACTAATAGAGATTGGAGACTCCAAGAGCTGGGAGGTGGGAAGAGACTTGAAAGGGAGTTGAAACATAATCTATTGGCTATACTATTTGCTGTTGGAGTGATGTGTACACTAGAAACCAAGACTTCACCACTATACAATATATGCATGTAAGAAATCTGTACTTGGGCTGGACGTGGTAGCTCATGCTGGTAATCCCAGCAATTTGGGAGACCGATGTGGGTGGATCACCTGAGGTCAGGAGTTCAAAACCAAACTGGCCAACATGGTGAAAACCTGTCTCTACTAAAAATATAAAATATGTATATATATTCAGGTGTGGTGGCTCACACCTATAATTCCAGCTACTCAGGAGGCTGAGGCAGGAGAATCACTTGAACCTGGGAGGCGAAAGTTGCAATGAGTCAAGATCACGCCACTGCATTTCAGCCTGGGTGACAGAGCAAGACTCTGTCTTGGGAAAAAAAAAGAAAAAGCTTCACTTCTACCCCCTAAATATATCAAGATTTTCTAAAATTATAAAAATAACATGAACTTATCTAGGAAGATAATGTCTTAAAGTTACTATCTCCAAGACCACAAATTTTACGTTTCTAAATGTGGTCCAGAGATCAGTCCTTGGGTGTAGATATTGAAATGATAATCCCCAAATCTAGTATTTATGTCTAAGGCACACATGGTGGAAAATCTCAGACACTAAAACCAACTGGTAATGACTCTCAAGGCACTGACACTAAGCTTCCTACATTGTGATGACAATCACACAGACCATGCCAATGTATTTATTCCATTAATAATTTCTCAGATGAAAAAATAATGCCAGCTTTCTTTTCCATAATATACTGGTCCTACTATACATTTACAATTAAGACCACCCTATCCCTACAGTGTGATGAGCTGCTATTCTAGTACTTAACCATAAGAGAGATTATCTTTCTGTAATGATCTTTCTTTTGGCCCCTATATTTTATTTCTGGAAACTCAGTAGGAGCTGCTGGAATCTGAGAAATAACATACCAGCTAGTCAAAATAAAGGAAGTTGCTATTAAGTTCAGTTTATATAAATCTTATACCATACTTCTTACCCAGAAACAAAAGAAAAAACAAAATGTCCCTATGTTTGGTGTAGTTGCTTTTTTGCTTGCTTGGTTACAAATAAAGACATTATCCAACCATGAGTAGTATAGAGTAGATTAAAGAAAGTTTGTATCTATATTTACCGCTATGGACAGCTCCCAGAGCAGCAGAGATCCATAGCTGGCTCCAGCACGTAAAATGAAGGTTTCTCTCTTAATGGATCATAAAAATCCAGAATAGAATCCACACAGGTAAGAAGACCTTGCTCTGGGTCACACTAACAAGGCAGCAGGTTCTGATGGCCACAGGTTCTCTCATTATGACTGAATTTTCTTCTCTTATATTTTTGTTAGTAGAAGTCCCAAATGCATTTTCTTTGATATAAGGAGTTTAAAGACACAATAGAGCATAAGGTGAAAATTCCTTCCACTGGCCAAAAACGTTTTCTTGAAGAACATAAGTAAGTTTGTTTATAGGTTTTTAAAACAGAGCAGTTCCCTAACCCCTGTTCCTGGGCCCATCCTGTTATTTCCATCCGTATAGCAGAATCCTCACTAGCATAACACTCCTGGCCATTTACTTGCCCTCTCTCACTTCCTCCCATGAAGGGAAGGAGAACTGACCTTGTTAGTGAGTTTCGATGGATGATAATGAGCATGTAAGGTCCACTTCCTTTCTCTCTCCTTTCTCTTAGAAGTTGGCAGTTAACTCTACCCAGTGTCACTAGATTTATAGGAATAGACCATGCTCCCTCCATTAGTAAGCCTGGCAGTTTTAGTAGTGTGTTTTCATGTCCTCACATGAGAGTAGTAAGTCTTGAGAAGAATAATGTTACAAATGGACGAATACTGAAGAATCCAGGGCACGTGGTATCTTATCTTCATGGCTTACTTTTATATTTGTTTAGAATAAATTCTGTGTACTTAAGAGGTTTTTATAAAGCTTTGAGATTGTAGCTACCATCCTTCACCAGGGCTGAGGCAAGATCAATTAGGAAATTACGTTTTGTTTTGATTTCTGTATTAACATAACCTTAAGTTTATATTCCTTATCAGTTGATTATGCTTGTGAATATTGGAGATCCAAATAGCAGCCCTAGTCACAGTAATTTGATAAATTTTATTAACTGAGTAAAATAAAAATGAAGTCTCCTATGAGCCTTCACTTGGATAGAGGTAGAAGAGAGCAGATCATAGATATTTAAACCACCTCTTCAAATGTTATTCTTCAAGAAAGTTTACACTTGGGGTGAGTTAATCTTGGGACTATTAGCCTGGTACAGGGACAGCCTCAGGGCATAGAAAAGTGGCAGAGAAATTGAAGGATGCTATAGATGAATATAAGATTGCGTTTTAAGAAAAGTCTTTCAAAATGAGGACAATTTAGGAAAATAAGTTAGAAGAAAAAAGTATATATATATATATGTTCTCTAATGTATATAAATGTATATAAGTATATATACATATAAACATGTATATAATACACACATATAATACATATATTCTCTATAATATGTATATATTCTCTTTCATATATAAATGTATTTATACATTTATATAAATATGTGCATGTGTAAATATATAATACATACATAAACATACATATAGAAATTATATAAACATATATATTTCAAACACAATCAAGGTTTTAAAGGCCATGATTCAAATGAAAGTGATATAAAAATGTACTTAGGACACTATATACCAAAATTTTACTACTTTTAAGGTTTTGGCTGAACAAGGGGAAAATTTTTTTCTTCATACCAGGGCCAGCAAAAGTGATCAGGGCTTAAGAAAACCTGACAGAAGAATACAATAATGACAACTGAGATCAAGCTGAAATAATTTTCCTGGATAGACCTAAGAATCCAAAAATTATTTTAAAATGCCACTTCAGAGCAACGATAAAGTACACATTAAGTGCTAGTGGAAAACTACCTTCTTGAATATTGTGATAATTATAACAACAGATTCTATACTATTTTAACATACGCAATAGGAAATGGTGAGGGGTAACAGTGTCAAATCCTCAAATTATTGTTAAGTGAGTTAGTAGAGACACAGGTATTAAGTGTTTTATCAGGCAATATGCTATGGTAACTTTATGAAATTACAAGCCTGGGGCAAGATAAAAGATAAATGATATGAACCAGGGTGAGACTGTCAGATCTCAACAAGTTGTACCCAGGCTGGAGCTACATTTTGGATTGGGAGAGGAATAACTCTTAGATGAAATTACGCTGCTCAGGATAACAAGGCAGAAATATTTTGACAGAAATAGAAATGAAAGCAACACATTTCTTGCTATGGAGGACCCCAGTAGAGTCTAAGACATATATTATAAAGAAAAACATAAAAGAGCATTCAACAGAGAAAATTAAGCATAGCTGTTTTCTCAACCATCTAAACAATGACACATTTATAAATCAAGAGGAGCCCTAAGGAATAGTGGGAGGGCAACATCCAAGTTGGAAGAACAGGCAGAATTAGGTTGATAGATGTTTAGGGACATCAGGAAATTGAAGACACCCAAATATGACTGAATGAGGTCAAGCACTATTTGGAGAGCAAATAACTGAAGCTGTCCAAATTATGAATCAATGTATTTTGCCAGTAGAATTGCCTGTCATCAATATAAACACCCCACTGTCAGGAGAAAGCAGCATCAGTAGAAATGTGTTGGACACAAAGTGTAGAACGAAAACTTGATAATAGAAAATTAGGCACTTGGATGCTCTGAGGAATCTCAGGACCGATGATAGGGTAGCCCATTATTCCCATTCTGGAACTTTGCTAGGGCCAGAGTATGGGCAACTGAAAAAAGTAAATTTTGACGCTGCATCCTCAGTCAGTGTGATTACATCAGCTGTTCTGGAGAATGAGATAGGAACATGCTCATCTTCCTTTTCTTTATCTATTATTCTTCTCTTCTTCTACCTATGTTTCCTCCTCCTCCTCCTCCTCCTCCTCGTCCTCCTGACTCCCTTATGCCCTCCTATTTCTTCTTTGTCTTTTCTCCCTTTAAAGGAACACCAAAATGCCTAACTTCATATTTTCAGGGTTACATATAATAATATAAGAAATGATAACAGAGTTAACATTTTCTAAGATTTACTTGAAAATTAAATATTTTTCTTAATTTTCTCAGGCTTTGTACACAATTTTATTTTGGAAAATCTGATACTAGCGATTTGTATTTTAATGAAGCCATATCTTTATTGGCATTTTCATCAATCTTGATGTTGCCATTTGATTTCATTACATAACTTCTGATAGAGTGCTTTGGAAAGTGGCTTAAAATATTTTGGAATGGGAAATAGGCAGGAACAATCCCAGCCTTGGATACAGTATGGTTCTTTAGTAGATGTGATTCATGTACTGTTCTAATCTATTTTAGTTTGTAGAGGCAAAAATCTATATTCTCCAGTAGTGTTTTAGGAAGATAATCAAGGGGGATAGTTTTATTATTGGGCAAGTGGCTTCATGAGAGTAGAGCATAAATGATAGTTTCCTTCAGAGTAACCACATCTTTGGTTGACCATACATAAGCTTAACGTCCAAACCCAGTGAATTAAGAGATGGAAGACATGAAATATTTGGGGGAGAATAATTCCTCTCAAACTAGTGTTTTCTTATGTGATTTAAAGCATTATTATACTAAATCTTGCTCTTTACTATTCCCGTAGAGAGGTGGATTAAGTTCTCATATTGGTAAGTTTGAGAGAGGACCTGAATTCAGGTAGTCAGCTCCCGTTACTCTCTTACTTGGAGACACAGGCTAACCACAGAGCCCACATGCATTTCATTACTTTTTACTGTGTACAGAGCACAGGCTCTTTCTTATGAGGGTCAGGGTGGTATAGCGGTTCTCGGGAATAAGCTCATTTTGGGGGAATTGTCAATAGCAAGAAGTAACAGAAAGGTCAAGTGATCTTTGTAGAGCATCTCTGCCTATGTTGGAGCAATATGTTAAACTCTACTTAATCAACAAAGTGATGATATTATGGGAAAATAGAGTAGGCTCTATGACATACGTGTGAAACTGTGCTACTGATTCCATAGACTTAAAGGCAAGACCTAAAATCAAGAGCTAATTCAGAAATACATGACAGCTCATGTAGAGCAGGCATTCAAAAATATGTAAAACAGTCCAACAAATTGTGAGCAAGGCAATATCCTTTTAGAAGTGCTGAGTGTAGTGGTGGGCATATTAAATATATAGCTGAATAATTTTAAGCATTCTACTTAAATGAAAGCCTAGGGAGATCTTGGAAATATAACCTACCCTTGCAAAGCCCCACTTACAGAAAATAGACTAAAAAGTAGGTGAATGACCCCTAACTTGCACATCCCATGACAGTCAGGTGATGTGAGGTTGCTATCAAAAGTTAATTCTTTAAAGAGATTCTAGTCATAATTAGTGAGTAGCAATAACCTACTAAAACCATCATTGTTTACAGAGAAAATTATTTTAATATACTTACCATCTGTCTTTTCACCCTATCAGGGAGAAGTACCATCTACAGAGAACCGTATATTTACTTCAAAATATTGTCTGGATTAGCACCAAGACAAAGTAAATTATATTTGCAAAATCTTTAGTTACTAAGTAATCAGTATAATAGAATTAGTTATGTAGGCAAATTTTTAAATAGCTCTTAACCAATTACAATTATATTGAAGTCTGATTTTTGATAACACAAAATATATCTACTTTAATTCAACAAAAATCATACATATTTAGATGTTTTTAATTTTAAAATAATATACCTGTTTATATTTAATAGATAATTTACTACAACAGCTTATATTTGTTAAATGAATAAGTAAACTCTCACATTAAAGTCAATATGAGTAACTTGAAATTTAATTCCACAGTTTAGTAATTTATTCAAAAATTGACAGCAGAAGATTAACTTGCAAGTTGTTTTTTTATGCCTAAATGGTTCTGAAGTTTGTAATTAATGATCCTAAATAAATAAACCACTCTTTTCAGTATCAGTAGATGTGTGAGCCATGAAAATATGAACAATCAATCATTTAATTTATCATGTTTCTCATATTATGTTGTGTTGATCAGTGATATGAGATTCTTTAATTCAATTTTTAACAAATATTTATTGAATGATGCACAGAATAAATCTCAGCATTTATAGAAGAATATGTGTCAGTGTCACAGCTTTCTCATCCATGTCCAATTTCTCCATCCTCAACATACTCATTTTTCATAAAGAAATGTATTCCCAGAAGAGGTAAGAACTTTGCTTTGTTCAGCAAACTTGACGGTTGGGTGTGTTATCTTTTATATTCACATTTTGTTATTAACAAATGATTCATCACTGCACACACAATTCACAGATTAATAAATGAAAAGGCTTTTATTAATAATTAATGACATTTTCTTTATTTGCTGAAGACAAATTCAATGAGCTAAAAACTTTTCCTAATCTCTTAAATAATGTGTAGTAAAATTATCTGTGAATTTCATTATATTGTATTCCTATGATACTCTAATGCTACATATATCTTATAGTCAAAATGTTTTGAATAGGTTAGTCAAATATATCCAAATTTTATTAAGTCTCCACTTTTGACAAAACAGTGTAGGATATAGAAATGGAAAATATATAGGATTCTTTTCCCTCCTCAGGTATTTATTTATACAGTATAACCTGATTTACTGTCTTATTTTCATTAATTTATCAACATATTCAACATATGCTTTTTGGTATCTTAGCAAGTGCCCACACCGTAAAGACCTGAAGGCTGAATGGTGCTGAAGACAGTCTTCTTGCACTCTTTGCCATTGAAATCCAGAGAACAGATAGAAAATAAGCATTGGAAATACAATTTAGTTTGAAACAACATGAATATAATTTTCTTTAAAATGAAATATATATAACATGACATTTTTTGTATAGTTGTATACATATGTTATGAATGAATATCTAAAGGATGAATCACATCTATTTTTATCAATAATGAAATTAATTATTTAGCTTTCCAAGGAAACCATCTTAGAGGAAGCAGAGTTTTATAAGCACGCTAAAGACAAGAACCATATTTATTTGCATCATCAAGGATTTTCACAACATAATGAATTATATTAGTATGGAGAAGGTACTATTTTCTGATTTTAAAAGTTACATTATCGAATACTTTTGTAAAAATCTATGCAAGTAGTATTTGAAAGCTTTCTGGCACTCTTGTGACAACTCCCGTGCCCATTCACTCCCCCATTCTTCTGGAAGCTTTTTCATATCATTTTCTAACTCCTAAAATCCCTGTACCCCTCTCCTCTTTTTCTGTGTACAGGGGTAGCCTTTTTATTTTACTGACAAAATAGAACTGATTAGAAAAGACATTTCGTGAACTTCTGTCATTACATCTGACACCGATCTACAGCAGTGGGCCCAGTGACTTTCTTCCCTTCTGTTATAATTGTGTTACTTCTGTCCTAACAGAGGTTTGTCAGTTTGCACATGAGATTTTATCTCCTCTTCCCCAGTATAGCATTTTGTGCCAATAATTATATCTGCCGTCTTTTGTATCATTAATGTTTATCTCTCTACTAGAGCTCTACTATGAGAGCACACATAATCTGGTCTCTCTACCCTACTTCCCTCTCTTGCTATTGCTCTTTGCTTTCCTTTCCCTTAGAATGGAACTCTTCTATAGTGTTGTCTGTATTCACTACTACTGATTTCTCCACTCTTGGCCTATGCTGAACTTAATTGAGAATTTCGTCTCTACCAGGCTCCTGAAAATGCTTATTTCAAGGCCACCAATGACTTCCACCTTGTTGAATCCAATAATCAATTCTCATGTTTCAGCTTGCCCGGCCTATCAACAGCATGTAACAGTTAATTACTGTGTTCTTATTAAAACATTTTTTTTCTACTTGGTTTTGAGGTCACCACAAGCTCCTGCTTTCGCTCCTAACTCCCTGCCACTCCTTAACCTACTTGGAAGGTTCCTCTGCAAACATTCTAATGCCAATGATCAGTCTTGATATGCCCTCTTCATCCTCTGTGGTCATTGCCTTTCAGTTACATAATTTGAATACTTTCTTTTCACTGAGGACTTCCAAGGATATTTTCCCAGCCTGGACCTTTTCTCTGAATTCCAGACTCATATAAATGCCTGCCTACTTGATATCACTTGGATTTAAAGCATCATTTCAAATTAACATGGCAAAAAACTGAACTACTGAACGAACCATCCTCTCCTGCATGAAAACAGGAGCGGATGTAAAAAACAAGGTTTTTCTACAGCCTTTCCTGCACAAACTGATGACAACGTCATCTATCTATTTATTCAGACCAGATAGAATGGAATTATTCTTGACTCTGCTGTTTCACTCCCTCACCCCACGTATTCCAACAGCAAAACCATTGCCTGTCCTCTCAAAATGCACACAGAATTTGACTGCCTTTTGCTACCCCCACTGCCCACTCTGGTTCAAGCTACCATCATTTTTCACTGGATAATGCCAGTTTGTCAATGTGGTACATTTCCACCAGCAATGTGTTCCACATTCTCACCACATTTGGTATTGTCAGTCTTTTGTGGTAGATATGCAGTGACATTTTATTTTGATTTAATTTGCATTTCTTTGATTACTAATGAGTCTTCACACATTTTCTTATTAGCCATTTGGATATCTTCTTTTGGAGAGTTCCTGTTAAAACTTCTCACCTACATTTGAATAGTTTTGCTTTTATTGATATAAAGCCATTTTTGTATAATCTGAATATAAAACTTTTTTGGTTATATGAGTACTAATTATCATCTCCTACTGAGTGGCTTGATATTTTGTTTTCAATTCTATCTCTCAATGAAGATAAGTTTTTATTTTTGGTAGTAAAATGTATCAGTCTTTCTTTGATGCTTATTGGTTTTCAGTTTCCCTTAATTTTTTTCTTACCCAAATATCATGAGGATATTATCCTTTATAATCTTTTGAAAGGTTTGACTTTAACATGTAAATATTTAATCTGGCAGGATTTGATTTTGTGAGTGCTGTGACAAAGTGGCTAAACATCTCTTTTTTTTCATATGGAGATCCAATCATCTCTCTGGAAAAATATTTCTTTTTCCACTGATCTTTAGAAGCAGCTCTAAAAACAAATAGAATGTTCATATGGGTGATTTTCCCCTTAGGCCCTCTGTTCCATTCTACTACAGGTAAGTAAAAGGCCTTATTAAAGATGAAGAAACCCAGAAGTTATAAAAATATCAACAAATTTGATATTAGTAAATTGATAATATTTAAAAGTCTTAGCCTGATATAAATATGTCAACAAAAGTTCACATGGACTCAACTGTCTGAGGAAAATACACTTTTCCTGTGCTGTATATTATTGACCACAAGTTAAGTTTATTACACAATAGAACACCTCTAGGAATCAGCATGAAAATTATGAGCAATACAAAGAAAAATTTGTAAAGAGCAATAAATGTAGAGAGTTCACTGGGGAATCAATGAAAATGGTGTATAAACATATATTTATCTTTCTCATAATTAATAAAATTTAAAACAAGAAGTTGTAATTTTCATTCTATCAGAATAGCAAAGATTACTTACATGTTAGCATAATTTGTTACTGAGGGTGAATGAAAACCAACTCTTGTATTCTATTGATAGGAATGGAAATATGTGATACCTTTCATAATCCCTATCTGTATTGACCTAGCTAGCTATTTTGCATGTGTATATGATCATAAACTGAATTTATCCTCCACAAACCCTATGGAGCCAGCCCTTTTATTAGCCCATTTCATTTGTGATATAAATACAACAAATACAGGTAAAGTAACTCGACCAAGATTAAAACTAGTTCTTTTATTTTAAGGCTGAAATTTGTTCCTATGTAGTCTGACTTCAGACTCCAGGCTCTTAACCAAATTTAACTGCCTTCCTGTGAATGTTTGAGGATATTAACTGTAGCAGCTTTATCAGTATAGTATTAGATATAACATATACCAAGCAATATAGAATTTTTTTAAAAGTTATTTTCATGCAATGAAATATGTAGCAATCATTAAGAAAAGGATGCTATAAATCTGTAAGTGGTGATTAAAAAATACGTAAAAACTGGTGGGACTGGTTAACTTTGCAGTGAATCCTGGAAATCTGAAATCAAGGGCAGATTTATTTTTCATTATGCTACATGGATGCATGGTTTCAAAGCTTTTCCAAGTGCATTTAAACCTTTGTTAGTAGCAAAAAAATATTAAAAAACATGATCAACTCTGTATGGAGCATGTCCACTCTTGAGGTCTGTACCAAATATACAAACTTCATAAAGAAAGTTTTCACTCATCTTTTGCTTGCGATAAATGTGGAATCCTAAGAACCATGCCTTGAACAGATTTGGCATCAGAAACAGGCTGTGGTTTACCCCTTCAGTTAATTATAAAGAGAAAAGAATATAAAAGTAACAGTATCCATGACGTTTGGGACGTGGTTTGTGAAGGGGACCCAAAACTGTGAGGCTTCCTGCTGGGCTCTGTCATGCCTTCCAAGAGCCTGATAGTTCATTCCTCAGAAGAAATGTCAAGCTGCCCATGCTGTCACAGAGCAGATGCTCTACTGACGTCTTTGGGGAAGTGTCAAGTGACTATAAACTGGATGCCAAAGATGAAATAAAATTCTTACCCTCAGCACTATGTTCCATGTGCCCCATGTCGTGGTGTTTGGTGATCATCTCAGGCATGAGGATTAGCAGTGACCTGAGCTGGGGATACCAAATATGTGATGGGGATACCAGTGGGGTGTAGCTTTCTCTCTGCCTCTTTCACAAGATACTCTTTGTGGTTAGCAAGGAGAATGTGTCTAGTAAACTTGATTTCCCTTGGGAAATGTTGCCCTCTTATCTGGCAACTTTTACCTGAGAGATATCCTCTCTATTTCAAAATGTATCTTACAAATATTCTGTGTTTGTACCTTGTCTTTTTTGTTCTTCAGTATTTTCTAATAAATTGCTTTTTCAAGGAAGGGCTTTATCAAGACACAAGTAATGAAAGTCCAGAAATTTACATTTTTTTCTTTAATTTTTTATGTATTATATGATTTGAGCTTTAAAAAACACAACGTTTTATAGCTCCATCTTGCAGAGAATAAAATAGAAATCTCTGCGTTTAAATAACTTGTCCAAAGTGACACAACAAATTCAAAATAGAGGTGGGTTGAAAGCTCTAGTCTACCATGTTTTTCCATATACTGAGAGCATTGCTGCAGTTTTCTGTGATTGGTACATTCATCCTCATTAGAGAGCATGTCCCTGGCTTCGAAATACCAAGAACTAAAGTGAATAATACAGGGCTATTTTACTACAGGAAATTTCAAAAGTTCTGAACAACAAAACAAATGATAGAGAGGGAGGGAGAGAAGAGAAATATGAAAAAGAAAGAGAAAGGAAAGAAATGAAGCAAGGATATAATTAACCAAAGACAAGCACTATTAACATTTATATATATATTTCATTTTTAAGGTATGAATTTTGGCTTATAAATTGTTATGATCATACCCTCCAAGTCTTGATGTTACCATTTAACTTGATAGAAGTTTCACAAGGTGGTAGACATTCTTTCAAATTTTATTTTTTTATCTAATATTCTAAAATATAGACTTCCCAAATTTACTGTGTTGGGTATTTATGGTTATGGCCTCCTTGGTTATTATAATCCTAAAGTGATTGAGTAACGTGGTATTTTTCTCGGACAGGAAACATTCACAGAAATACAATTACTGGACTGAAAAGTAGGAATATGTTAAGGCTTTTTATATATACAGATATATTACTTTCTGGAAAATTTTATACCAATTATTTCTTATTCTAAAAATGTATGAGAAACAACAGCATATGCATAAAATTTTGGTTAATTTGATCAACATATTGAATGTTTTTTACCGTGTATTAATTATACTACTGTTGAGCTAAAAAATTGTGATAATCTTGCTAAGTATTCTTATTTGTATTGTGAATTATATTTTTATTTACTCATTGAAAGTCTGCTTAATAAGATTTATCTCATTCTATGTATATTAAAAATACATAGAATAAGATAAAAGTTATCTCAATTATATAGATGTTCTTCCATATAAATTGAAGAATATATAGAATGAGATAAATGGTTTTGTCAAACACTTCTTTAAGGAAAACAATATAGAATTAATAAACTAAACATTTATTTGTAATAAAAAAACACAATACATACCATGATCATGATAAAATCCAGAATAAAAATATAGTATTTTATCTCTGAAATTTCTAATGTAAATCTATATTTTTCTTCTATTATTTTGCCATTATATAACATCAATTTCTGATGTAAATAGAAACAGAAACTAACAAGCGATTACCTGAGGCTAGAGGGTCGTGTTGGGGGGGGGGGTTGGGGAGCCAAAGAGAAGATAAGAAAGGTGGAGAGAGAAGTGGTGAATGACTACTAATGGTTATGAAATTTCTTTTTTGAATGATAAAAAAGCTTTAAAATTAATTGTGGCAATGGTTGCACACCTCTGTGAACATACTAAAAGCCATCAGCTTGTATATTTTAAATCAGTGAATCATATAATGTGCAAATTATATCTCAATAAAACTATTAAAAAATTCAGATGTCGGCCAGGAGCTGTGGCTCATGCCTGTAATCCCAGCACTTTGGGAGGCAGAGGCATGCTGATCACCTGAGGTCAGGAGTTCGGGATCAGCCTGGCCAACATAGTGAAACCCCATCTCTACTAAAAATACATAAATTAGCCAGGCATGGTGGCATGCACCTTCTAATTCCAGCTACCTAGGAGACTGAGGCAGGAGAATCACTGAAACTCAGGAGGCAAAGGCTGCAGTGAACCAAGATTGCGCCATTTTACTCCAACCTGGGTGACAGAACAAGACTCTGTCCGCCCACCCCCCAAAAAAATTCAGATGTCAGAATAGAAAGTCAATTTAATCTTTTCTCTAGTGATATTTAGTTTTCATTAATAAATTATATTTTAGGAAAGAATACTTCAGCATCATAATGTGTTATTGAAAATGTCATTTACATTTTTTAGATGTAGTCAAATTGGGAAAACTTTCAATTTTCTTTATATATGAGCTGTGAAATTTTATAATATTATTGGATACATATATAATATATGTATATCTATTTTAGCATAAAAAATTTTTTTGACCAGGCTGCTTTGGAAACTGAGTTCTCCTTGTATAATTTTAAATGTCTGATTATTTGAAGAATTTACATGAACTAGTTTCTGGTACTATAAAATTCAAATATTCCCTTTTCTTCATTATCCCCATGTTTCTTTTAAAAATGTGCTTAACTGTTGAAAAAAATGACGGTATAAAATATGTATTTATTGTGTATGGCATGATGCTTGGACATATACAGTTGTATCTTGGTGTCCATAGAGAATTGGTTTCAGGATCTCTTACAGGTACCAAAATTCATGAATGAGCAAATCCCTTATGTAAAATGACATAGTATTTGCATATAACCCATTCACAGCCTCTCATATACTTTAGATCATCACTTGATTAATTATAGTACCTAATAGCATGTAAATGCTTTGTAAGTAGTTAGTATACAGTATTCTTTGGAAAATAATGGCAAAATAATGCTATACATGTTTAGTACAGCCCCATCCATCCATGTTTGTTTTCTAAATATTTCCTTCCACTTGCTTAAATGTACAGATATAAAATTCAAGGAGCCAGAGGGCCAATAGTACAGCTATATGAAGTAATACATTTGTCAGTTAGCTAGATTTAACCACTCACCACATTGTGGAGTGGTTAAATCTAGCTAATTGACAAATGTATTACTTCACATAGTTATCATTTTTTTGTGGTAAGAACATATACCATCAACTGTCTTTAAATTTTTCTATAGTCACAGTGGTGTAAACATAGATCTTTAAAAATTATTCTAATTGTAATTTTATATCCTTTGACCAACATTTTCTCCCCTCTCTACCCAACTACCTAGCCTCTGATAATCACCATTCTATTCTCTACTTTTATGAGGTCAGCTTTTTTATTCCACATATGAATGAGATGATGCTATATTTGTCTTTCTGTGTCTAGCTCATTTCATTTAACATAATGTCCTCCAGGTCCATCCACATTGTAACAAGTGACAGGTAGGTTTTTTTCTTTTTTCCGCAGCTGAATAGTGTTCCGTTGTGTATTTGTACCACATTTTCTTTACTCATTCATCTGTTGACTGTCAGTTAGGCTGATTCCATGTCTTGGCTGCTGTGAGTAATCTTGCAATAAGTATGGGAGTGCAGAAATCTCTGACATATTGATTTCATTTTCCTTGTCTATATATCCAGAAGCACTGGTTGGATTATATATAGTAGTTCTATTTATAGCATTTTGAAGAACCTCCACATTGTTTTTCATGATAGTTGTACTAATTTACATTCCCATCAATGGCGTGTAAGTATCCCCTTTGTCTATATGCTCACTAACATTTATCTTTTGCCTTTTTGATAACAGCCATTCAAACTAGAGTGATGTAATGTCACATTGTGTTTTTTAATTTGCATTTTCCTGAAGATTGGTCATGTTGAACTTTTAAAAAATATATACCTAATAGCCATTTTATTCATAGACCTATTGAAAAATGTCCTTTTAGGTCTTTTGCCTGTTTTTAAATTGGGTTATTTGTTTTATTGCTATTGAGTCATTTGAATTCCTTATAAATTTTGGATATAACCCTCTTATCAGATATGTTGTTTGTAAATATTTTCTATCACTCTGTAGGTTGTTTTTTCACCATGTTGATTATTTCTTTTGCTGAAGAATCTTTTTCATTTGATGTAATTCAATTTATATATATATTTTTTGTGTTGAGTATGCTTTTGAGGTCATATCCAAATAAAAAACATTGGATATGATTTTTGGATGTTGGATATAAAAATAAATCACTGAACATGGGATATCTTTTGATTTATTAGTGTCTTCTTTAACATTTTTATTAATATTTCATAGTTTTTAATGCAGAGGTTTTTCACTTCTTTAAATTTATTTCTAAGTATTATTCTACTTTTTTTTTCATAGCTACTAGAAATGGTATTGTTTCTTAATGGTTCCAAATCAATATCATGGAGCTTCTTCCCTATGTTTCCCTCCAGCAGTTTCGTAATTTCAGATCTTACATTTAAGTGTTTAATGCACTTTGAGTTGACTTTGTGTATGGTGAGAGGTAAAGGTCTAGTTTTATTCTTTTGCATGTGAATACACAGTTGTTTCAATGCCGCTTATCGAACAGACCTCTTTTCCCCATTATGTGTTCTTGTCAACTTTGTCAAAAATTAGCTGTAAATGCATGCATTGATCTCTGGGCTGTCTATTCTGTTCCATTGGTCTATGTATCTATTTTTATGCCAGTTTAATGTTATTTTTGGGTATAGCTTTGTAGTATATTTTATTTTCATATCTCCTCAAATTCCTTTTATACCACGCAGCTTTTTAAATTTAGGTAATCCCATGTTTCTACCTTGGTTCATTTTGCTCAAAACTGCTTTAACTATTCAGGGCATTTTGTGTTTTCATAAAAGTTAAAAAATATGTATTTCTGTGAATAATGCCATTGGTATTTTTGTAGAAATTGAATTAAACCTTTGGATTATTTTGAGCTGTATAGACATTTTAATATTTATTCTTATAATTGCTGAACATGGGATATCTTTCTATTTATGTCTTCTTTAACTTCTTTCATCCATGTTTTATAGATTTTAAAGTAGAGCTCTTTCACCTCTTTGGTTAAATACTGTATAATTCCAGTTATATAGTATCTTCCAAAAAGATGCTATATAATTTCAATCTTCTTAATTACTAATAATTTTGTTGAAGATTTATGCATGTATATTCATCAGGGATACTGGCCTGTAGTTTTTTTTTTTTTTTTTTTCTGTTGTGTTCGCGACTGGTTTTGCTACCTGGGTAATGCTGGCCTTGTAGAATGAGTGTGGAAGTATTCTCTTCAATGTTTTGGAAAAATTTGAGAATTGGTATTAGTTTTTAAAAAAATATTTGGGATAATTTTGCAATAAAAACATCTGAATTTTTACTATTGATTCAATTTCCTTACTTATTGGACAATTCAGGCCAGATTTTAAATTTTTTAAGAATTCACTTTTGGTAGGTTGTATATATATCCAGGCATTAATCCATTTCTTCCAGGCTATCCAATTTGTTGACATATTATTTTTCATAATAGTCTTTTACAATCCTTTGTATTTTTGTGGTATCAATTATAATGTCTTTTTTATCTCGGTTTTATTTTTTGAGTTTTCTCCCTCTCTCTCTCTTTGAAATTTAATCTTGCCAAATGATTGTCAGTTTTGTTTAATTTTCATACACCATTTCATTTTGTTAGTATTTTGTGTTGTTTTGCTAGTCTCTATTTTATTTACTTCTGCTCTGACTTTTATTATTTTTTTTCCTTCAATAAATGTTGGATTGAGTTTGTTCTTTCTTTCTAGTGGAAAGAAAGAACATCTTTCTTATGTTACCTTATCTTATTGAGGTAAGATGTTAGGTTGTTTAGAGAATGTCCTTGTTTTTTGATCTAGGCATCTATTGCTATAAACTTCCCTCTTATAACTGCTTTTGCTGTATCCCATAGATTTTGATACATTGTGTTTTTGTTTGTTTAAAGAAATTTAAAAATTTCTCTTTTTATTTCATTATTGACCAATTGGTTATTCAGGAGCATATTGCTTAATTTTCATGTATTTTTAATGTTTCTAAAATTTCTCCTGTAGGTCATTTCTAGTTTATGCTGATGTCTGTTGGGGAACATGACAAGACAAATCTCAATCATTTTAGGATAACATGGGGAGAAATGCCAGATATAGGTGACAGGGGGATGGAGGCAGCAAACCACATTGCCATGTATGTACCTATGCACAATCCTGCATGTTCTGCACATGCACTCCAGAACCTAAAATGCAATAAAATTTTTTATGTATATATATATATATATGAGATATATATCATTTATAAAATTATATATATATATATATATATATATATAATTTTAGGAGATCTATTTGCCAAAGTTAAGAACGCACCTGGGAGACAGGTCTATGCCTTTCTCTGAAGATGATTTTAAGGCCTCCAAATTTAAAGGGAAAAGGGTGGGATACTGAGAAGCACACAGTTTTCATATAAACAATAGTGGGGAAATCTGCATTTTACATAAGATAACACAGACAAAGTGGGGTAGGGGAACAATTAGATATGCATTTGTGTCTGATGGGCAGGGGTGACTGCACCTGTAAGATAAGCTATCAATTGACAATGCCATGGCAAAGGTTTAACAGCCTGCCAAGAATTTACTTGTGGGCAAAATATGGGGGAGGCTTGTAGCCTTTCATCTGTAGTGGTCTTATTTAGGAATCAAAACGGGGAGGTGGGTTTGCATGGCCCAGTTCCAGGCTTGATATTTCCCTTTGGCTAAATGAGTTTGGAGGTCCCAACTTTTAATTTCATTTTAGATCATCATAGTCAGAAAAAATGCTGTATATTTTCAATCCTCTTAAACGTATTAAAACCTGTTTTGTGGCCTTACATATAATGTATTTTGAAGAATGTTCTATAGGAAGTTGAAAATAATGTATATCATGCAACTGTAGGAAGAAGTGTTCTGTAAATACCTGTTAGGTCCATTATGTCTAGGCTGCTATTTAAATTCAGCGTTTCTTTGTTAATTTTCTGCCTGGATTATCTATACATTGCTAATGAACTCCAGTTTTTATTTTTCTTTGTAGCTCCTTCACTTCTGAAGGACAGCTTCAGAAATGCCACTGGTATTTTCTCTGACTGTATATTTTCAAGTAACTTCTCATTAAGTTTACATTTTTTTTTCTTATGCTTGATCAACTTGTTACCAGTGGCGTTGGGCACAGCTTTGCCAGTGTGCAATTTTTTTTCCTCAGTGCCTTAAATATATCATTCAGCTGTCTCCTGGCTGTAAGGTTTCCCCTGAGAAGTCTGCCACTAGGCATACTGAAACTCTCTTATGTATCATTCGTCTCCTTTCTCTTGATTTCAAGATTCTCTCTTTGTCTTTAATCTTTGAAAGTGTGATTACAACATGTCATGGAGGTAGTTTGCTTTGGATTGAATGTGATTAGAATCCTATTAACTTTTTGTACCTAGATATTTATATCTTTCTCCAGATTTGGAAAGTTTTCCGCTATTATTTCTTTAAATAAGTTTTTTAAATACATTTATCTTTCTCTATTGTCTTTTAAATGCAAGTGATGCATCAATTTGCTTTTGATGATGTCACACAACTCTCATAAACTGTCTTTTTTCCTTTTATATATTTTCTGTTTTTTTCTTCTCTGACAGTATATTATCAAGTAACTTCTCATTAAGTTTACAGTTTTTTTCTTCTGCTCGATCAACTTGTTACCAGTGGCAGTATCCAAGTTACCACCAGTGAATCTGTAAGGGTCTGCAGCAACCTCAGTTCTTGCCTCCTCAGTAGAAAGAATTGGACAGTGGGGCACAAGGCAGAGGAGAGACCAAAGCAAATTTTAGAGAAGGAGTAAAAGTTTATAAAGTTCTGAGCAGAAAAAAAAGGAAGGAAAGTACACTTGGGAGAGGGCCACATGGGCGACTTGAAAGTGAAGTGTGCGGTTTGACTTTTGACTTAGGGTTTTATATGTTGGCATACTGCCAGGGTCTTGCATTCTTTCTCCCCTAAATCTTTCCTTCGGGTCGGATGTCTGCACACACAGTGGCCTGCTAGTGCTTGGGCTGGAGGCATGTGCAGTGTGTTTACTGGAGTGTACACATGCTCACTTGACGCATTCTTTTCTTACCAGCTGAATGCTCCTAGAAGGCCATTTACCAGTTAAACCTCCACCATTTTACCTGTTAATGCACATGCTTGAGCTCACTTGCCCAGCTCCTGAGATCTTACAGGGTAGCTGCTGATAACCAGTTTCAGGATTTTCTGTCTATAGGGAGACTGCCTTTCCCTGGTGCTGGCTTTGACCAATTATTTTAGTGAGACAGTTAACAACCATCTGATCATCACTTCATGATCATCTGACATTCCCGGTCTGGCAGAGATCTCTTCTACCCTGCTCATGCCTGACTACCTACTGTAACATTTCCCACATCAAGAGTCCAAGACTCCAGTTCTTTGGGGAAAATTCATAAAGGTCAGTCTTCTGTAACTGCTTTCTGCTGAGAGAGGAGCGGTGGTCATGATTCTTTGAATCTTGGCCTCTTGTTAGCTGTGAGGACAGGAGGGTGTTTCTTTGTGTTCTGAAAGTGGTATCCAGCTAGGTCCGAAGGAGACAGGGTCAGAATTTTACCTCTGTTATGTCCCACTGATGGGCAATCTGGAGATCCTCTGTAGAAGGGTGACTCGAATATTGAGAAGACGTTATCCCTCACTAAGGATCATCTGGTTAGAATTCATCTGATTAGAATCCAATTAACTTTTTGTACCTAGATATTTATAGCTTTCTCCAGATTTGGAAAGTTTTCTGCTATTAGTTCTTTAAATACGTTTTATTCCCTTTATCTTTCTCTGTCATCTTTTAAATGCCAACGAAAAGGCCTGTAAATAACCTTATTTGTCTCCTTTTGCCATCAGGCCTCCTTGATGACCTGGAGGCAAAAGGAGACACATCAGTTTATTAAAATTTGAAGAATATTAAAATAAGGTGATGAGGACAACTCCAAAAAAATCCTGAGGCTGCCGACATGCCCAGGTAACTCGTGGCTATAGTCATATAGTCATGCCTGCTAAGAGAAAATCTCTTTTCTTTATAACCTTCCTTACCAGAAATACCTCTTTACCTGTATAACCTTTGAATTAAACAAGTCATTTTCCCTTCCATTAGAAAGCTAAGGTTTGTTCTGCATGTTGCTGTGAAAACCCTGTGAGGAGGAAGCAGAGAAGGAGGTTACCTATATTATGTAGATGTGATCCCCCCTTAAGAGATTGCTCAGTCAGAGTTTTGTTAGGGCTTGCCTGAATAAGGGTGGGCTATTTCTAAATCCCTGAGGTAAGACCATCAAGGATGAAATTATTGGTTAAAGATTTAGATATCTAAATCTAATTCAGAAGAGATGATAGAGCTACCTGAGGGAACGATGAATTTGGAGGTTGGCTAAATGTTAAGTAGGCACCTGTCTTGGAAAGTATATTTTTGCCCCAAAGAGTTGTGGGGTATTTAGACATACTAGGGACTGATCAGAGAATGGTAACTGGTCCCTTAAGTAGTATAAAGGAGTGTGAATTATTTCTTTTGGAGGGAAGAGATGCCATTTGCCCTAATTACCCAACAGGAATTGGAGATTTGTTCACAGAAGGAGATTAGCATAGTGTAGGCAACTCTTAAACTCAAAAGGGAAATTGATAATTTTACTTGCCACCTCCAGAGTTGTCCACAGCTTTGTACTATTGATGACAATGTCTGATTTAAAAACCAGCTGGAGCAGAGAGCCCTTCAGTTCAAGGCCTTCGGGGGTTGGGATTCTTCCCAGGGATGCTTTGTCCCTCGAGGCAGTATTGTTTCCGGAGGCTGTGCTTGTGGCAGAGAGCGCAACTCGTGGAAGGCCTTTTCCCATTTATCCCACTGGGGTGCAGTTTGCCTTCTAGTGACCTGCCTTTATCAATGGCAGTTACCGGGAAGTATGTCCTTAGGGCAACTTGAAGTGGGCTGGTGGTCTTGCAGAGCAGCCAGTAATTGAGTCTGCCTCCTTTCCCTGGGTTTCTCCTTTTTCTTAGCCCTTTCCTCCTTATTCTGCTCTCAATTTAAAAAGACTGAAAAGGCTAACCAGAGGACCTCCTGCACAGGGGCACTGGGTTCCAAGGCTGACTTTTGTAACTTTCTCTCAGGTCATTTTTAAGCCAAACAGAATTACAAAGGAAAATTAGTTTTTTTGTTTTAAGATTTGGGGTAATCAAACCTTTCCTAGTTTGGGGGCATGCATCCAAGGGACATATCCTATGTTATAGAGATGCAATTACCCATCTGTGAGAAAAGAACAGAACAGAAAAAGGAAAACGTTAAAAGAAGGCATTCCCTGTACTTGCTTATTATCATGATGGGCATCCCCCATCATTCTTTGGGTTCTGGAAGAAACCAATCTGACTGTGTACCCTTGATACCATCTCATCACGATTACCCACTTAAGAACAGAGGAGATGCTGGAGTGAAGAGTTGGACCCCTCTTTATCCTTGGGCTTCCAGAATAACTGGTCTTACCATGTACCCCTAAAGTTTCATCTATGTTCTAGTGATAATCTGCTAGCCTGGCACCAACCTTCATCTCTGTCCTATGAGTCTCTTGCACCTGCATCCTTGGGCTGGCCTATATCCTTATCCATGGCTTTAGAGTGACTCTCACCAGGAGCATTTGTGCAATAAAATGATTATATCTTTTCTCATATTTCAGATTCCCATGTTCCTTAAGTAGATGAGAATTCTGTTTTTCAGCTATCTGCCACAAGGGGGCTGGATTTCCCTCCAGCTCCCTTCAAATATTATCGTTAATGTCTTGATGCATATTGAGAAGGGCATGGAAGTAATTACAGAAATGAAGATTACAGGAGGAAGTGGAAGGAAGTAAAAGGAATACTAATGGAAGGCCTTCATATGCTTGCAAAAACAGCAACCCTTGGATTCGAGAGGGCAAAGTAGTAACCTCCAGAAGACTTGGGGTTCAAGACCAGCCTGACCAACATGGTGAAACCTCACCTCTACTAAAAATGCAAAAATAAAAAAATTAGTCGGGTTTGGTGGCATGCACCAGTAATCCCAGCTACTTGGGAGGCTGAAGTAGGGGAATTGCTTGGACCAGGGAGGTAGAGTTTGCAGTGAGCTGAGATCTCACCACTGCACTCCAGCCTGGGTAACAGAGTGAGACTCTGTCTCAAAAAACAAAAAACAAACAACAAAAAAAAGAACATTGCTTCATTGACTTGTGAAACAATATAAAGAGGCTAGTATATGTGTCAAAAGAGTGTAAAATAAAAAAAGGAAAAATACATTTGGACAAAAAAAAAAAAGATTGAGTAATGGCAGAAAATGTTCCAAATTTGATGAAACTTCAATGAAACACCAAAACTCAAGTTCAAAGACTCTCAAGAATAATAAGCAGGAAAAAAATACCAAGAAAATTATACCAAGACACAATGAATCAAATTGTTAGTAACTGATAATAAAGAAACACTCTTAAAAATAATTACAGAAATAGGACACATTTCTGATCAGAAACAATTCAAGCTGGAAGAAAAAGTAGAGCCATCTTTAAAGTGCAGAAAAGAAACAGTACATCTTGTTCCTTAGAATTATCTATCTAGTGAAAATAATCTTCAAATATAAGGTAAACCTACAAGTAAAAATTTTCAAAAAAAAAACAAGTGCTAAGAAATTTGGTTATCAGCAGACATCTAGCTCAAAACACATTAAAGAGTATTCTTCAGGCTGTGTAAAATGATACTGGATAAACCTCAGTTCTACACAAAGGAATGAGAAACACTAGAAATTGTCAATATGTACATAGGTAAAACATTTTCATTTTTAATTTCTTTAAAGAACTAAAGCATAAAACGTAATAACAACATATGATAAAGTTTGTCAAACTCAGACATAAGATGTAATAGTAGGACGGATGAGAGGATATAAAGTATACTGTTGCAAAATTCTTATATTAGGTATAAATATACAACCAAGCACAGAGGCTCATGCCTATAATTCCAGCATTTTGGGAGACCAAGGCGAGAGGATCACTTAAGCCTAGGATTTTGAGACCAGGCTGGGCACTGTAGTGAAACACTATCTCTACAGAAAATAAGAAAATTAGCCAGGCAAGCCATGATGAGTGCTCCTACAGTCCAGCTACTTGGGAGGTTGAGGTGTGAGGATCACTTGAGCCCAGGAGTTGGAATCTACCATGAGCCAAGCCTGCACCAATGCATTCCAGCCTGGGTGACAGAGTGAGATCCAGTCCCAAATACATGGTAATAAGTGGAAGCTTATTTGTCAACCCTAGAACTAGCTCTAAAAATAACAGAAGGGACATATCTAATGAGCCAATAGCCACATTAGTGATAAGAGAAATTGTGAAAAACTAGGTAAAAAAGTAGAAACATGATAACTGTAACAGATAAAATACAAATAAGAAGCTGCGGCCATTAAGTAATTACTAAAAGTTATTGAAATGAAATATTTCAGATAAGGGAAATAAATTGTTAAAATGTGTGAGAAAGCAGAACCAAAATATATGCTGTTTCAAGAGGTATATATTAAGAAGATACAGTTTTATTTACTGTAAAAGAGTGAAAAACAATTTATCATGGAAACACTAGTTATGAAAAAAAATGAAAGTGTCTATATTGATATTAGAGAAAATAAACTTCATGACACATTTTCTGTCCAGAGAAAAAGAGTAACATTTCCTAATGATAAAGGGTCAAATCATCAAGAGAGCACAATATAATACACAAAGTAAGAATGGGCAAAGGAAAAACTAAGAGAAACAGACAAGAGAAATTGGCAATTATAGTTGGCAATTTAAACACTCATCTCTTGGTAATATTACCAATTGGTAAAATTACCAATTTATTTTCAACAGAAAATAAATAATATTAAACACTTGAACAGCACTACAACCAACTTAACCTAATTGGCATTTATAAACATTACTTTACACATAACAATTATGTAATAAATTGTTTTCAAGTTCAAAGAAAATTTTAACCAATTTAGACTCTATGTTGGATTATAAAATATGTATTGGCTCATTTTAAAGAGTTAAAGTTAGCATAATCTCTTTGGTTTTAAATAAATTAAAAACCAAAAAAAATCTGCCAAATTTCTGGAATATTCTCAAATATTGGAAAGTTTAACAACTCATTATTAAATAGAGCATGGATCAAAGAAGTGTTTCAAAGGGAATTAGAAACTCTGTCAAACTGAATGGTAATAAAAACACAGCCGATCGAAATTTTAAAATTACAAGAAAATTGCTGTTATAGTTATTTATACTAAAAAAGAAAAGTACAAACTTAATGATCTAAACTGTTACCATAATAAGCTAGAAAAATGAGATAATCTAAAGAAAACAAGAAATAGAATGCATGAGTGAAACTCAATGAAACGAAAAATGGAAAAGTCCTGAAGAAAAATAAAAACAAAAGTTGCTTATTTTAAGATTAATAAATTTGTTGAGTTTAGATGATCAATGATAAAAAAGAACATACAAATTATCAACACTATGAATTAAAAATGGAACAACACTGCCAATCTTATGTACTTTACAGATATGAGAATCTTATTAAAGATTTTATGTTAACATTTTAGGTAAAACATGCAAATATTTTGAATACAAAGATTACCAATATTGACAAGAGAAAATATGTATGGTTCTATGTTTAATAAATATACCATATTCAATATACCATTTAATAAATATACATACAAGCTGTGTATGCACACTGATATATATACCCACTCAAATATTTAAGAAAATTATAATAGCAATTTCAAGCTTTTTTTTTTTAATACAAATAACAAGAGACAGCACTTCCAAACATTATGAGGACAATATTGCATTGATAACAAACCAATTTAAAAATACAAGAAAAGAAAATTTTAGATTAATTTTTCTCAAAAATCCATGGCAAAGATCTTTAACAAAATATTGGCAAATTAAAACCAAGAATTTTTAATGCATAATAAACAAGTGAGACTTATCCTGAAAACTAAAAGTGAGCTTACCACTTGAAAACTAGTTCTTGTAATCTTCTCTATTAATACAATAACAAAAGAATTACATGATAATTTCATAGATGCAAAAAAATTGACAAATTCAGTACACGTTCATATAAAAATAAGAAAAAACTTAGTAAACTAGAACTAGAAAACATCACTCTAATAAATCTAATCTACATAAATCTAGTAAAGGCATCTATAGAAGGTTCATAGCTCATATCACATTTAACAGTAAAAGATGAACTATTTCCCTACCACCAAAGGTCAGAAGCAAGGCAAATATATTTGCAATCATTACTTGAGTAAACATTGTAGTGGAGTTCCCAGCCCTGGCAATAAAATAAGAAAATTAAGAAGCAGGGAGATTGGATATAAAGAATTGAAACTCTCCTTATTTGAAATCAGTAGAGAAACTTCAAAAACAAATACTTGTAAAGACAATTATTTTCAACTTAAGGTATCACATTCAATGTTATAAGGAAGGTTTTCAACAGAGTATTCAACTGACTGGCTACCTATATGAAGACGAAAAAGCTAACCTTAAGTGATACTACATATACCTTATACCATTTACAAAAGTCAGTTAGAGATACATCCTAGAGATGATATGATGATATATTTAGAATAATCAGATTTCTACAACAATATAAGGAAGACTAGTCTCATATGACAAAAGCAAAGATTTTTTAAACTATAACAACTAGAAGTACCAACTATAAAATAATACTATAATAAAATGGGCTTAAAACGGTGTGGTGGCTCACGCCTGTAATCCCAGCACGTTGGGAGGGCGAGGTGGATGGATCATCTGAGGTCAGGAGTCCCAGGCCAGCCTGACCAACATGCAGAAACCCCGTTTCTACTAAAAATACAAAATTAGCCAAGTGTGGTGGCGCATGCCTGTAATCCCAGCTACTTGAGAGGCTGAAGTAGGGGAACTGCTTGAACCTGGGAGGCAGAGGTAGCCTTGAGCACAGATTGGGCCATTGCACTCCAGCCTGGG
>NW_016107316.1:13637480-13678962 GCF_001604975.1 Cebus imitator | reverse complement strand
ATGGGGGGGCTGTATTAACACTAAAATCTTGCAAACAAAAGACAAAAAAAAAAAATACAAATAGGTAAGTCACAGAATCACTGAAAGTATAAAGCTTTGTGATAAAGGATATATATACACATATATGTGTGACCTATATATAATGATATTAAGCACATTTTTATTTATTTGCACATCAACAATTTGGATATATATTTGACTGCATTACAAATAGGAAAAAAGACACACTAATGAAAACTTTGCACAAAAATCCTGAACAGCATTTTGCAAAGGAAAATATCTAAATGGCTTATGCACAAATAAAAATGGGCTCAATATAATTAGTTATCAGGGAAATGCAAATTAAAACTACACTTGAATACTACTACATATCTACCAGTATATCTAAAATAAGATTAAGCACAGATTTTATTAAGAATTTATAGATACTGGACACTCATACTTCGTTCAAGGAGTATTATGGTGCCTTATAGCCAGCAATATCACATGTATGTGATGAAAATATGTGTAGACTAAAGAGTATGTCCATCAGTACAATAATTGATAAACTATGAAATACTGTTCATCAATAAAAATGAATATGCCAGCATTTTATGTAAGAGTATGGAAAATTTGGATAATTTCCTTTGTAAAATACCTGTTCAAGCTGTTGAGCAAAGTTTTCATTGATTTGTTGTTTTGCTATTTGTGCTGCAGTTGTTTATACTTTATGAATATAAGACCTTTACCAGAAATACTTATGCATACTTTCTGTGATTCTATGACTTGCCTATTTATGTTTTTATTGTCTTTCGTTGGGAAATGTTTAGTTTTGATAAAGCCCATTTTATAACAACATTATTTTATAGTTACTACTTTCTTAAAGGATTATGCTAAATTAAAGAAGGCAAATACACAAGAGTACAGATTGTATAATTCCATTCATACGTACTTTCAAAACAACCAAAACTAATACATGGTAAACAAAATCAAAACAGTGTTTTCCCAAAGTAAGTATATTGATTAATAAGAAAGAGGTACTTGGTCTTTTCTTGGAAAACTGAATATTTCATATTTTGATAAGGGTGTGGGGACAGGTTGTATCCAATTCTCAAAAACCATAAACCTGCAATCTAAAGATATACTCATCTAATTGCATGTAAATGATTCTGTAATAAAAAATATATCTTTTAGCATATTTTAAAGAGCTATGTAGAAAAATAGTAGTAGTAATTACTGTAAACAATGGGAAATCCACATTTCTGTGATTTGATTCATTGTTATTTGCTTGTAATTTTTCTCAGAATTTGGTTATATAATTTAAACATGAAAAAATTTTATTTACTTAGTTTAGCTATTTATTTCTGTTTTTAATTGACAGATAATATTTGTATACAAGTGGCCCTTGAATGAACATGGGTTTGAACCCCATGGGTTCAATTATATGCAGTTTTTTTCAATAAATGTATTGAAAAGTGTTTTGGATATTTGCAACAATTTGAAAATCTTTCAGACAAACCACATAGCCTAGAAATAATTTTTTAATTAAGAAAAAGCTAGGTATGTCATGAATACATAAAATATATGTAGCAACTAGCCTACTTTATCATTTAGTAGCATAAATACATACATATATCTATTATAAAATGTTAGAATTTATCAAAACGTATGCACAAAATGTCAGAGTGTATGGTTGAGAAAAATCTAACCAAATATAAAGACACAGTATTAAATCATAATCACAAAAAATTAACTGCAATGTATACTGTACTACTATAGTAATTTCTTAGCCACCTCCTGCTGCTATTGCAGTGAGCTGAAGTGTGTATATTCCCTTAAAATGCCATGTGTTGTTAATCATCTCCATGTGAGCACAGTTAATTTTGTATATGATGTGATAAGGTTCTAAACTTATTTTTCCATGTGCAGATATTTAGTTGTCTCAGTGCCACTTACTGAAGAGACTGTCCTTTCCCCATTGTGTCTTCCTGGCACATTTCTCAAAAATCAGTTGGCGGTAGATCCATGAATTTATTTCTGCGCTTTGTATTTTGTTCCATTGCTGTAAGTGTCTGTTTTTATGCAAGTACTGTGCTGTTTTGATTAATATAGCTTTGTAGTATATTTGGAAGTCTGCTAGTGTGATGCCTCTGATCAATCAAGTAACATGATGACATTGTTTATCTCTTAAGTAGAAGAACTGGGGTCTTTAAGGGGAGGCCAAATCACAACACATTCTCCCTGATGTTTATAGGAGAAAAGGATACAGACTCTGATAAAATTTCCCAGTTACTATCTCACAAAAGAAGTACATTTCTGATACCAGAAAATATGTCTAATATCTACTTTTCTAACAAAAGTTAATAATTACCGGACTCTCCAAATTTTTTATTGGGAATACATGGAGAACAAATTTTAAAAACTGAGAATTATTTACATTCTTGTTTTAGTGATTGCCATGTGTCCTTGTACACTATTCCTTCACTGCCACATAGTATAATTCTCCAATGATTTTGTTTAGTTGAAAGGTAATTCATATGTGATAAAATTTACCATTTAGATGCAAAATGCAGTGGGTTTTAATACTTCATAAAGTTGGACAATGATCATAACTAATCCAAGGACATTTTCCTAATCCTCCAAAGAAACTCCATACCCATTATAAATTGCTGCTCTTCCTCATTTGCCTCATCTTCCCACTTCTAGCCTTTGGCAGCCACCAAATTCCTTACCTTTATGGGTTTGCCTATGCTGAACATTTCATATGATAGAATCATATATGTGGCGTTTTATGTTTGATTTGGTTGACTTAGCATAATGTTTTCAAGCCTTATCATGTTATAGCATACATCAGTATTCCATTCCTTTTAATGACTGAGTAATAGTCCATTTTATTTACCTTTTCATTAGTGGATGGAGGTTTTATTTGATTCTATTATTTTTCCATTAGAAATAATGTAGCAATAAATACATGTGTAATTTTCTGTGTGTCAGCTTATGTTTTTATTTTTCTTGGATATATAACTAGGATTGGAAATATTGGGTCATCTGCCAAAGCTACATTTAACATCTTGAGTAACCGCCAATCTGTTTCTCCAGAGTGGCTGTATCATTGTATGTTTCCATCAGCTTTGTATAAGGATTAATTTCTCTATTACCCTCCCTCTCAATACTTTTTATTATCTGTCTTTTTAAATTTTAGCTATACTGATGTTGTGGCATGGTTCTGATTTACCATTTATTAATGATTAACGATGTTGAACATCTTTCCTCATGCCAATTGATCTTTTATATATCATCTTTTGGAGGCATCTTAGTTCAAATTCTTTGCCCATTTTTAAATTAGGTTATTTGTCCTTTTATTATTGAGTAGTAAGAATTATATATATATACATATATATATATATATACATATATATATATATACACATATATATATATACATATACATATACATGTGTATATATATATATGAAGACTATATGAAGAAATATGTATAAATATATGTGTCTTCAGAATATATGTGTATGTTCTGGGGAGTAGATACTAAATTTCACGAGATACATGATTTGCAAATATTTTATCCCATTCTGTAAGTTATCCTTTCACTTTTCTGATACTGTTATTTGAAATACAAACTTTTTAATTCTGACAAAGTCCAATTTATCTATTTTTAATTTTATTGCTTTAGCTTTAGATGTCATATCTAAGAAACCATCACCATATCCAAGGTCACAAAAATATTCATTTGCTTTCCTTTAAGATAATTATAGTTTTATTAGTTAAATTATTTAAAACTATTTTCAGTTAATAATTGTGTATTCTGTGAAGTAAGATTTCAATTGCATCTTTTTGCAAGTGGATATCTACTTATTCCAGCACCAGTTGTTAAAAAATACCATTTCCTTCCTGTTGAGTTGTTTTGGTACCATTGGCAAAAATCAATTCACCACCATGTATGGATTTATTTCTGGACACTCAATTCTATTTAATTGATCTATATGTCTATCTTGAGACCAGTACACACTCTCTTGATTAGTTTAGCATTACAGACAGTTTTAAAATCAAGACTCTTTTAACTATTCTGGCTACCCTGAATATCCATATGAATTTGGGAACAGCAGGTAAATTTCTGCAAAATTCCACCAGGATTTTGATAATAATTACAGTGAACCTGGAGATCAGCATAAGGAGCATTGTCATCCCAAAAATATTGTCTTCTAATTCATGAACACAGGATATTTTTACACTTATTTGGGTTTTAGATTTCTTTCAATAGGTTTTGTAGTTTTCAGTGCGTAAGTCTTGCATTTTTTTGTTATATTTATTCATAGGTATGCTCCTTTTTCTGTGCTATTGTAAGTGGACACACTGTCTTAATTTCATTTCAAATTGTTCATTGCTGCTGTACAGAAATACAATTGACATTTACTTGAGTGGCTTTTACATCAATGGTTAATTACCAAAAACTAAGCAGAAAGTTCTCTTCCTTTAATATTTAAATAAAGGTTAGATTTAATTTAAGATATATATTACTTTGTTTAATTTCTTTCTAATATGAAGGACACATCCTTACCGAATATTATGCAATGCCTGGCTCAGTTTCTTACCAGAAAGTTGGGGATTTTTGTTTTGTTTTGTTATAGCCTTTTGAATTTTAGCAAGAAGATTAGTCCTTTGTTATGGAACAGATATTACATTTCAGATGAAGATTTCCTGTCTTCTCCAGACCTGCTAGTTTCTCATCTGAAGCAGACATAAAACCTTTTTTCTACAGTGGCTAATTAGTAATGAAGATAAAAATGGAAGATGGTGCTGGTTTGGAGTGGTGTGTGTGTGTGTGTGTGTGTGTGCACATGTACACATGCATATGTGGGTCAATAGTGATAATTTTTATTTGAATATCACTAACAATTGTCAATCTGAAGTTCTAACAGATTTTTTTTTTCCAGTAAGCTACAAAGAATGTTGCTGATTTTATGGATAGAGATGTTTTCTGAGTCAGTCTTATTCTTTAAACAATGTCTTGGTGGATAGACAAAGAATGTGTTTTTCTTAACTCCAATACACAGTAATGGATTCATTAATTTTGATGGATTACATAAGAGAGCTAAAAACAAAATAAAGCTTATTTTCCTGTTACAAAAAGCTACTGAAATTTTTCTCCCTCAGCCTACTTTAATTGTGTGTGTGTGTGTGTGTGTGTGTGTGTGTGTGTAGTGTGATGTGCTGCTAACTCCTCACAATACATTGGCTGTGGTCCAACAATAACCAATCAAATCAATGCAACTCAGACTGCCATCACAGGACATGACAAGAAATTCTGCTGTCCTTTAGGATGCAATTACCCTGCTGCTTGCTGCAGAGAGTGACCTCCTTTACTCTGGTAATTATTGAATCCAGACCTAATGTCTGGTCTCATTTCAAAGTCCCTGTCTGCAATGTCTATCCCAAGGCCAAGTACAGTAGGCAGTGAACCACCACAGCTGCCAAAAATTAGTACTTTGAAGAGCATCTTTGCCAGGAGATTATCATGCCTGTTCCTGTTAGAATCAACATTGCTTTTTCTGGCTCATTTAATGTAAAATGCAATTCAGTTTCAAAGATAAGTATTTTAATTCACAAATGGTTGACAGCAGTAGGATTACAGTGTAGACTATGAACTTAAAAATAGTTTGGGTCTGATTACAAGAATTTCTGCACTGAGAAATATTTAACAGGATAGGAACTGATTAGAGGATATTAATATTTGGCTTTATCAGCTCAGGAATAAAGACACACTGAAGGTATGACAATTGAGTAATGAGATTTGGAACTGAAGCCATGATCTTCTATTTCATATTAAGAAACATTTTGAAGAAATAATGCATAGGTTTCATTAAAATTTATGCTGTGATTTATTTTATTAAACTTCTACAGTGATTTATGAGACATAATTGCAAAAAAAAAAAGAAGTTCAGTTTTTCTGTATTTGGCTAGAAGTTAAGTACTCTTGAGTTTAAACTTGAGGGACATATCCTTATTAAAAAGCAACTCATAAATAACATTTCTGTGTATTTTCTGTAAACCAAACATGCAAGAGGGAACATTGAAATGCCTAGCAATTAAAATGAAAACATTTTACTTTTACTGGCAGCCTTTTAACTTTTCAGTTCATCATATTTATAGTTATCATTATTAGACATCTGGAAAAATATAGTTATGCTTGCTATTTATATTACAAACTAAAGACTTTGAATCACTTTGTAGACATGATCTCATTAACACTCTCTACATATCTGTGAGATAAGTGCAATTATCTTCATTTTATTGAGTTTAAATTACTTTCCAACGTGTCAAATAAAATTGTGGCAGAATATGGAGAAAAAAAAAACCAAGGTCTCTCAGTGTCCACTCAAATGGTAAATTCCATTCAATAAAATCAGAAAAAAAAATAAATCTAGTTTTAAGTGGACAGGGCATAATTTTCTACACAGTCATTTGATGTAGCTATACAAGACTTAACATTTTGTAGTTATGCCATTTCCAGTATAATTTATCAGCCTGACCCAAATTCTAATGTATTTGTCAAACCAATATTTTATGTAATGACATTCTTCTAAGTTTTCTGGAAGTTTTACACTGAGGTGAAAATGAAACTGACTTTCCCTGTAAATGCTGATTTTACTCATTAAAGAAGCTGTCATTGCCTTTCTAATTGTTTCTAGTTTCTTTAACCTCTACCATTCAAAGTCACATTTATAATCTACGGGTTGTTTTCAGATGGTTGTTTAAAATGTGTTCTTTATAAGTTAGGGAAATAAAAGAAAGCTTAGCAGTGTTTATCTTGTAAATTTACTGAATTATCACATTTTTTTGTCCCTACTCTAAATATTTTCTATTCCTAGACTTTTATAAATGCTGGGTAGTTCGGCTAACATTTTTTATGTCTAACTTTGCTTCCAGACTTTCAAATGTAAGAGATATTATAATAAATGCTGTGTTTTTCTTTTGTTTTTATATTTAAAACATGTATATGACCAGTTAATTTTCTGCAAGAATGTTGAGACAATTCCATGCGACAAAAATCATTTTTTCAACATGGTAATGGTAAACTGGATATGCACAAGTAAAACAATGAAGTTGGACTCTTAGGTTACACCACAGAGAAAATTAACTAAAAGTGGATCATAAACCTAAACTTAAGAGCTAACACAAAACTTTCAGAAGAAAGTTAACACAAAACTTTCATACTTGCATTTGGCTATTTTTTTTTTGTAATTATTACATTAAAAGCATAGTCAATGAAAGCAAATATAAAGTTGCACTTCATCAAAATAAAAAATGATTTTCATATATTAAAGATGGTTATTGAGAGAGTAAAATGTCAACTGATGGAATGAGAGAAAATACATACAAATCATATATTTGATACAGGTTTAATATTCAGATTATAAAGAACTATAACAAAAAAGATAAACAATCCAATTAAAAATGGGCAAAGGACTTGAAGAGATACTACTACAAATAATATATACAAATGATAAATAAGCACATGAAAAAATGTTCAACATCATTAATCCGTAGGGAGATGCAAATCAAAACCACGATGAGCTTTCACTTCACCCCCATTAGGGTGGCAGTAATAATGATAGTAATAAAAACAGGAATTGATGAGGATGTGGAGAAATTGGAACCCTTATACATTACTGGTGGAAATGCAAACTGGCATAGCCACTGTAGAAAATTGTCAATTCCTCAAAAAGCTAAACAGAATTATCATATGACCCAGCAAGTTCACACTCGGGTATACATCCCCAAAAATTGAAGATAGGGACTCTAACAAACTTGTAAATCAATCTTGATTAAAACATTCTTCAGAATAGTCAAATGGTAGAAATAATCTGTGTCTATCAACAAATGAATAGAAAATAAAAATGTGGTATAATTGACACATGCTACAACATGGATGAATCTTCAAACCATTATGCTAAGCTAAACAACATAAGCCAAACATAAAAGAACACACATTTTACAATTCCACTAATATAAAATATCTAAATTAGGCCAAGTTGTGGAGACGGAAACTAGATTAAAAGTCAACAAGGGCTAAGGGTAAAGAAGAATAGAGAGTTTTGGCTTAATGGGTACAGAGTGTCTGTAGTTGTTTGGGAAAAAAAATAATGATTATAATTGCCTGACATAGTGAATGTAATTAATAATATTAGATTGTAAAGTTAAAAATGGTTAAAGTGAAAATTTTATATGGCTTTTTTTAACCACATAAATCTCTTATTCTTTTGCATTTCAACCTAAACTAACTTGACCAAAGTCCAAGTGAAATACACACATTTAGTTTTTGGTTTTCCAAAATGGGAAACTCTTTATTGGCTTTTATGGTTCAAATAAAACAAAGTGTTGAAAGCCTCTCCACTATTTCACCTCTCTCTAAAACATATTTGATAGTTGAAAACAACACACATTCTACTAGACAGTGTGTGAAAATTATTTAGTCAAGTACTGTTATAGATAATAGCAATTGCTAAATTTCTTTATACATGAAAATCTAAAGTTGTTCTAGGAATAATATACACAGATCTTATGGCCTGTGTTTGTGATAACTGTTTTTAGCTGCTCAGAAAACCTATCTATGAAGGTCTTTGTTTTATCTCTTCAGAATAGTAAAGTTGCATGAAGGCTGTGTTACAGTATGTGATTTCATGATTTGCATCCACAAGAGACATGCCTTCTAGTTCAAGAGGCAAAACACAACTACACATATACAAATTTAAGAAAACCTCCTTATTAAAATAAGAAACCTATAGTGAAACTTATTCACAATACAAATTAAACAATTTTAATTATGCAATTCTCATTTTGATTACAGGAGCAAGCTCTTAAGAATTAGTAGGGGAAAACCTGCATTCTTTTTAAATGAATAATTAGCAAACATCTCATGCAGTTTATTTTAAATCTTTTTTTTATTTTTAATTGGAATAAAGCATAAGTTAAATATTGGAATCTAAAACTCCTGTGCATAAATATACATATACATTAAAGTCAAAGTTTCCAGGAAACAATTAGTAGTACTTCTATATGTAAGGTACTCACACTTATATTATCTTTATAGTATATTTCCACTTCATTTAAAATAAATAATGTCACAGCCTTGAGCCGTTAATGGTTCATGACTAGCAGTTGGAAAATAATGAACAAGTAAATTTCTAAAAGGCATCCATAGCATGAATACAAACAGGGAATGTAGTTAATGAGTGGCTGGCTGTACCTCCTTTTCCATCTTGATGCTAAATGTCAGTTAACACAGACTTTATAGTGATCAACTGAGCTGCTCCTTGCATCTGTACTGCCTTGTAGAAAGAAGAGGTTAACCGAGATTCCTAAATACAGTCCATTTTCTGTGAAAAATAAAAGTATTATTCTAACTGGCATTTGAATTCATCAGACAAAGGGAAATGTCTTTGAAAAAAATATCTCGAAAAGTGCTACAGTTAGGTCTCTCACAAAGAGCTGGAGTGTTAGCTAGTACTGAAGATTCAAAGAAAAGATAAAAGAGTTGTTCTGGATGATACAATTGTGGTGCTGGATGGTAAAACTAACTCCTTCCCTCCCTCCCTCACTCCCTCCCTCCCTCCCTTCCTTCCTCAGTGTCTCTTAATTTGTTCTTATTCTATATTCATGTCTTGTTCTATTTTCCTTATTCCTTCTATAGAGATAAAACTGGAGGGGAAACAAGGAGATAACATATTAAAGAGTATATTCTTTTTCTTGACTTACTGCAATATCTAGGACCTCCAATCAATATTGGATAGAAATAATAGGAGGACACCTTTGCCTTGCTTCTAATCTGAAGAGAAAAAAACATGATATTTTGCTCATAAATATATAAGTGTTTCTCTATTTTAATATCATTACATGATGTTCTATTTCTGTCAGTATATGTACTATGTATATTGATTTTTTTTAATGTGAATACAATCTTGTATTTTTTATATGATTCCATCTGGGTCATGATTTATTATCCTTCTTAGTTTGCTCTGTTATGTGCATTTATGTTCCTGAGAAGTATTGGTCTGTAGTTTTATGTCCTGTTATTTTCTTTGCCTGGTTTTGATGTTTCAGTAATATTGGCCTCACAAAAATGAATTAAGTACTTCTGGCTTCCATGGAAATTTTCTTAGAGTAAGTTATATTTTTGCCTTAAATAATTGGTAGAATTTATCTGAGAAGCCACTGGATTCAAATTTTTATTTGGGTAAAGGCTTTTAACTGTGAATTCAATTAAATATCAATAGATATCATTAAATATCAATAGATATCATTCTATTTAGTTTATTATTTCTTCATGAGTAAATTTTGGTGGTTTCTGTCTTTCAAGGAAATTGTAGAGTTTAATTAAATTAATACATTTACTGGAAATCTGTTATATTGTTTTTGTTCTTTTAAAATTTAAATAAACTTTTAAATAGTTTTATATTTACAGAAAAGTTACAAAGATGGCACAGATAATTCTTTTATAACATGCATTATTTCTTATATTGTTACTATCTTAGTTTACTATTGTATATTTGTCAAAACTAGTAAAATAGTATTGACACATTATTAAGTGAAGTCCATACTTTACTTTGATTTCCCTCGTTTTTTCCTAATGTCCTTCTATTCTAGTGTCCCATCTAAGATTCCATATTACATTCAGTTATCATCTCTTCTTAGGCTTCTCCAGGCTATAAAGATTTATCAGACTATTTTTGTTGTTGTTGTCCTTGACAGTTCTTGGGGGGTACTTGTCAGGCATTTTGTAAAATTTCCCTTAATGTGTGTTTGTTTCATGTTTGCCCCATGGTAAGGCTGGTTATAGATGTTTGTGAGAAGGACAACAGAGAAAACATGTTATTCTCAACATATCATTCACAAGTACATGGTATCAACATTATCACTAATGATGTAAACCTTGACCCAAGCTAAATAAGGTAGTGTTTTCCAAGGTCTCCCATTGTAAAGTTACTTCCTCCCTTCTTTCCATTCTATACTATTTATAAACTGATCACTGAAGGTGGCCTACTGACAGGGTTTGGCCATGTCCCCACCCAAAGCTCATCTTTATTAGTAACTCCCACAATTCCTATGAAACAAACCCAGTAGGAGATGATTGAATTATGAAGGCAAAACTTTACTGTGCTGTTCTCATGATAGTGAATGAATCTAATGAGATCTGATGGTTTTAAAAAATGAGAGTTTTGCTCCCCAGGCTCTTTTTGCCTGCCACCATTCATGTACATCATGACTTGTTCTTCCTTGCCTTCCACCATTATTGTCAGGCCTCTCTAGCCATGTGGAACTGTAAGTTCATTAAACATCTTTTCCCTCCAAGTCTCAGGTCAGTCTTCATTGGCAGTGTGAAAATGGACTAATATACCTATGCTTATGGGAACAAAGCCATTCTCTGTCTTTTTGACATGGGAATATTTTCATAATTTTTTTGAAAAGTTTCTGCATATTCAGTTTGTCTCTTGCCATCTATCTGTTTAATAGAAAATTCATTTGCATCAGTGTGAACTTAGGCTTTTTAAAAAGTTTTTATATTTTGTGTTATAATTCAGTACTATAGATAGATTACATTGCTCAAGTTCTTCCAGGTTTGTCTATTGGGAGTGGTTTAGTAGTTTTGTGTGTCATTTTTACATACTTCTGTTATTTTAATTTTTGAGAACTTCCTTATTTGCTGGAACTACAAGATGTATAGAGCCTTAGAATTAGCCATATCTTCAAGGAGCCCCAGTTATTTTATTGAAGAATGATATTGAAAACATAACATTATTTTTCTAATGATTTATTTATCTTAATTAACAATTTATTTTTATTCTACTTTATCACTACTACTAGATTACTAATTATATATCTTTGTTTTACTAAAATTTCAGTGGTTTAAAATATGCATCTTTTACTTATCACATACTAATTTAAAATAATAACCATATTTTTGAAATAATTTTATATCCATTTATTTCCTGCTGTGTACATTGTTCATTATTTTGGTGGAGATTCAAATTAGCATGTGGTTTTATTTTCCTTTTATTTGAAGAGACTACCTTAACATTTTATGTAGGTTTTGTTCACTGAAAAAAATTATCTCAGCAGATGCTTGCCTGGAATTATGGGGTCATATGGTAATTTTATGGTTAACTTTTTGAGAAACTTTGGCACTGTTATTTATACATTTGCCTTCCCACCAATAATGTATGAAATTCCATTTTCTCCACATCATAACCAATACTTTCATTTTTTAAAATAAAATTATAACTAACCTAGTGGGTACAATGTGGCACCGTATTATAATTCTAATTTGCATTTACCTAATTACAAATGATACAGAGAATCTTGTCATGCTTGTTAGCCATTTTTATTTCCTTTCTAGAAATATGTCTATTGAAGTTATTTGTGCATAATTTGGTTGTTTGTCTTTTAATTGGTGAGGTATAAGAGTTCTGTATGTATTTTCAAAACTACATCCTTATCAATAATTGTTGATAGCTTTTGTATTAATATATTTGTAGGATTTTTTAGTTGTCACTCAATATCTTAAGATGTTACTGTATTGCCATATAGCTTGTAAAGTTTTTGACAAGTCTGGTGTCATTTCTGTGTTTCTTATTTTAGTAATACATGACTTTTCTTTTGTTGCTTTTTCTAAGATTTGTCTTTTCATGGATTTGATTTAATGTGTCCTGGTGTAGTGTTTTGGTATTGTTTTTCTTTGTTATTTTTCTAATTATTCTCTTGATGTTCATTTAGCTTGAGCTGATGGATTTATAGATTTAGTTTATAATAAATATGGAACATTTTCAGCCACTAATTATATAAATGTTTTTATCATAACCCTGCCTAGCTTTCTTTTTTTTCTGTAATTCCAATACTATGTATGGTAGACTGATTTATATTGTCCCATAGATAACTGGTGTTTAATTTGAAGTCTTTTCTCTCTGTACTTTATTTTAGAACATTTGTTTCTATGTCTTCTATACACTTACCTTTTTTCTGCAACATTGTAATCTGCTTTTCTGTTCAATTATTTTCATCTCATACTTTATTCTATGTTTTAATGAATCGTCCACTTTTCCCTTCATTATGTTCATATTTTCCTTTAAGCTCTTTAATATGTGGAGGGCCTCTAATAACTATATAATTGTAATTAATTGAGAATTTTTTAACCATTCTTCTCAATTAATTATGATTAGTCTTCTCTGTTTCTAGATTTATTTACCTCCCTGTTATAGATTGCATTTTCCTACTCTGCATGCTTTATGATTTTTACATAGATGGCAGACACTGTTAATTTTACAATGTTGGCATCAGCTTTTTATTGTATTCCTTTATATAGTGTTGAATTTGGTGTTGAATGCAGTTAAATTACTGTGAATAATATTGTTCCTTTGAACATTTTTTCTTTAAACTTTATTAGAACAAATTCAGAGAAATCTTTAGCCTAGAGCTAATTTATTTTTAAAAAGGCAATGTTCTTTAAAGAACTCTAAGCAATGTTATGAGTACTATAGATTTTTCCACTTTGGCTGGTTTTAGAATTATTTTCACACCCACATGACTTTCAAAAATTGTTCAGTTGTCTGTTTTTTTCAGTGTTATTTCCCTTTTCAGAGGGTATTTTTCTTTTATGTATGTATGTATGTATGTATGTATTTATACTTTAGGTTCTGGGGTACGTGTGCAGGTTATGCAGGGTTGTTACATAGGTGCATACTATATCCAGCACTTCTCCTGATGTTATCCCTCCCTACTCTCCCAACCTCCACTGTCCCTACCCTAGGCCCCCTGCAACTGCACCCAGTGTGTGATGCTCTTCTCCCTGAGTCCACGTGTTCTCATTGTTCAACGCCTGCCTGTGAGTGAGAGCATGTGGCGTTTTGTTTTCTGTTCTTGTGTCAGTTTGCTGAGAATGATGGTTTCTAGATTCATCCAAGTCCCTACAAAGGACATGAACTCATCATTTTTTATGGCTGCATAGTATTCCATGGTGTACATGCACCACATTTTCCCTGTCCGGTCTATCACTGATGGGCATTTGGGTTGGTTCCAGGTCTTTGCTATTGTACACAGGGCTGCAATGAACAAATGTGTGAATGTGTCTTTATATTACAATGATTTATAGTTCTTTGGGTATATACCCAGTAATGGGATTGCTGGGTCAAATGAAGTTTCTGTTTCTAGATCCTTGAGAAATCGCTACACTGATTTCCACAGTGGCTGAACCAATTTACACTCCCATCAACTCTGTGAGTGTTCCTATTTCTCCACATCCTCTCCAGCATCTGTTGTCTCAAGATTTTTTAATGATCACCATTCTAACTGATGTGACATGGTATCTCAATGTGGTTTTGATTTGCATTTCTCTAATGACCAGTGATGATGAGCATTTTTTCATGTTTGTTGTTTCATATATGTCTTCTTTTGAAAAGTGTCTGTTCACATCCTTCGCCCACTTTTGAATGGGGTTGTTTGTCTTTTTCTTGTATATCTGTTTTAGTGCTTTGTAGATTCTGGATATTAGCCCTTTGTCAGATGGGTAGACTGCAAAATTTTTTTCCCATTCTGTTGGTTGCTAGTTCACTCTAATAGTGGTTTCTTTTGCTGTACAGAAGTTCTGAATTTTAATTAGATCCCATTTGTCTATCCTGGCTTTTGTTGCCATTGCTTTTGGTGTTTTAGTCATGAAGTCCTTGCCTATGCCTATGTCCTGGATGGTTTTGCCTATGTTTTCTTCTAGTGTTTTTATGGTGTTAGGTTTTATGTTTAAATCTTTAATCCATCTGAAGTTAATTTTAGTGTGAGGTGCAGGAAAGGGTCCAGTTTCTGCTTTCCGCACATTGCTAATCAGTTTTCCCAACACCATTTATTAAACATTGAGTCCTTTCCCCATTGCTCATTTTTGTCAGGTTTGTCAAAGATCAGATTGTTGTGGACGTGTGGTTTTGCTTCTGAGGCCTCTGCTCTGTTCCATTGGTCTATGTCTCTGTTTTGGTACCAGTACCATGCTGTTTGGATTACTGTAGCCTTGTAGTATAGTTTGAAGTCAGCACTGTGATGCCCCCAGCTTTGTTCTTTTGGTTTAGTATTGTCTTGGCTATGCGGGCTCTCTTGTGATTCCATATGAAGTTTAAAGTGTTTTTTTCCAGTTCTGTGAAGGTCATTGGTACCTTGATGGGGATAGCGTTGAATCTATAAATTACTCTGGGCAGTATGGCAATTTTCACGATATTGCTTCTTCCTGACCATCAGCATGGAATGTTTTTCCATCTGTTTGTGTCCTCTCTTATTTCATTGAGCAGCAGTTTGTAGTTCTCCTTGAAGAGATACTTTACATCCTTTGTTAGTCATATTCCTAGGTATTTTATTCTCTTTGTAGCAATTGTGAATGGGAGTTCACTCTTGATTTGGCTCTCTGTTTGTCTGTTATTGGTATATAGGAATGCTTGTGATTTCTGCACATTGATTTTGTATCCTGAGACTTTGCTAAAATTGCTTATCAGTTTGAGAAGATTTTGGGCTGAGACGATAGGGTCTTCTAAATATACACTTGTGTCATCTGCAAATAGAGACAGTTTGAGTTGCTCCTTTTCTAATTGAATACCATTTATATCTGTTTCTTGCCTGATTAGTATGGCTAGAACTTCCAATACTATGTTGAATAGGAGTGGTGAGAGAGGGCATCCTTGTCTAGTGCCTGATTTCAAAGGGAATACTTCCAGCTTTTGCCCATTCAGTATGATATTGGCTGTAGGTTTGTCATATATAGCTTTTATCATTTTATGGTATGTTCCGTCAATACCTAGTTTATTGAGAGTTTTTAGCATGAAGGGCTGTTGAATTTTGTTGAAGGCCTTCTCTACATCTATTAAGATAATCATGTGGTTTTTGTCTTTGGTTCCTTTTATGTGATGGATTACGTTTTTGGACTTGCATATGTTGAACCAGCCTTGCATCCCCAGGATGAAGCCTACTTGATTGTGATGAATAAGTTTTTTGATGTGCTGTTGCATTCGGTTTGCCTGTATTTTAATGAAGATTTTTGTGTCGATGTTCATCATGGATATTGGCCTGAAGTTTTCTTTTTTAGTTGAGTCTGCCTGGTTTTGGTATCAAGATGATGTTGGTCTCATAGAATGAGTTAGGGAGGATTCCCTCTTTTTGTATTGTTTGATATAGTTTCAGAAAGAATGGAAACAGCTCCTCTTTGTACGTCTTGTGCAATTCGGCTGTGAACCTATTTGGACCTGGACTTTTTTTGGTTGGTAGGCTATTGATTGCTGCCTCAACTTCAGCCCTTGTTATTGGCCTATTCAGGGTTTCAACTTCCTCCTGGTTTAGGCTTGGGAGGGTGAAAGTGTCCAGGAATTGATCCATTTCTTCCTGATTTATGGTTTATGTGCATAGAGCTATTTGTAGTAACCTCTGATGGTAGTTTGTATTTCTGTGGAATCAGTGGTGATATACCCTTTATCTTTTTATATTGTATCTATTTGATTCTTCTCTCTTTTCTTTTTTATTAGTCTGGCTAGCAGTCTGTCTATTTTGTTGATCTTTTTGAAAAACCAGCTCCTGGATTTATTGAGTTTTTTGAAGGTTTTTTTGGGTCTCTGTGTCCTTCAGTTTTGCTTTGATCTTAGCTGCTTCTTGTCTTTTGAGTTTTTCTGATCTTCCTCCCCTAGTGCTTTCAATTTTGATGATAAAGTGTCAATTTTAGATCTCCTCTGGTTTCTCATGTGGGCATTTATTGCTATAAATTCCCTCTCGACACTGCTTTAAAGGTGTCTCAGAGATTCTGGTAAGTTGTGTCTCCATTCTGATTGGTTTTGAAGAACATCTTTATTTCTGCCTTCATTTCATTGTTTATCCAGTCAACACTCAGAAGCAAGTTGTTCAGTTTCCAAGTGGTTGTGTGGATATGAATGTGTTTCTTAATCCTGAGTTCTAATCTGATTGCACTATGGTCTGATAGACTGTTTTTTATGATTTCCATTCTTTTGCATTTGCTGAGGAGTAATTTGCTTCCAATTATGTGGTCAATTTTAGAGTAAGTGCGATGTGGTGCTAAGAAAATGTATATTCTGTGGATTTGGTGTACAGCATTCTGTATATGTCTATTAGGTCTGCTTGGTCCAGCTCTGCATTCAAGTCCTGGATGTCCTTCTTAATTTTCTGTCTCATTGATCTGTCTAATATTGACAGTGGAGTTTTGAAGTCTCCCACTATTATTGTGTGGGAGTCCAAATCTCGGTTTAGGTCATTAAGAACTTGCTTTATGTTTCTGGGTGCTCCTGTGTTGGGGGCGTATATATTTAGGATAGTTAGCTCTTCTTGTTGGATTGATCCTTTTATCATCATGTAATGCCTTTCTTTGCCTCTTTTGATCTTTGTTGGTTTGAAGTCCGTTTTATCAGAGACTAGGATTGCAACCCCTGCTTTTTATTGTTCTCTATTTGCTTGGTATATCTTATATCCCTTTATTTTGAGTCTGTGTGTGTCTTTGTATGTGAGATGGGTTTCCTGAATACAGTACACTGATGGGTCTTGACTTTTTATCCAGTTTGCCCTTCAGTGTCTTTTGATAGGGGCATTTAGTCCATTTAAATTCAATGTTGATATTATTATGTGTGAATTTGATCCGGCCATTTTGTTACTGGCTGGTTTTCTTGCCTATTGGCTAATTTTCTTTATTGCCTTTTTGGTCTTTGCCATTTGGTGTACTTTTGCAGTAGCTGATACTTGTTCCTTTCTGTGCTTAGTGTTTCTTTCAGGAGCTCTTGTAGGGCAGGTCTGGTGGTGATGAAATCTCTCGGTAATTGCTTGTCTGTAAAGGATTTTATTTCTCCTTCACTTATGAAGCTTAGTTTGGCTAGATATGACATTCTGGGTTGAAAGTTCTTTTCTTTAAGGTTGTTGAATATTGGCGCCTATTCTCTTCTGGCTCGTAGGGTTTCTGCTGAGAGATCTACTGTGAGCCTGATTGGCTTCCCTCTGTGGGTGACCTGACCTTTCTCTCTGGCTGCCCTTAGCATTTTTTCCTTCATTTCAACCTTGGTGAAGCTGAAGATTATGTGCCTTGGGGTTGCTCTTCTTGAGGAATATCTTTGTGGAGTTCTCTGTATTTCTTGGATTTGAATGTTGGACTGCCTTGCTAGGCTTGGGAAGTTCTCCTGGATAATATCCTGGAGCATGTTTTCCAGCTTGGATTCATTCTCCCCATCATATGCAGGTACACTGATCAAGCGTAGATTAGGTCTTTACACATAATCCCATATTTCTTGGTGGCTTTGTTCATTTCTTTTCCCTCTTTTTTCTCGTCTTTCCTTTTCTTTTTATTTCATTGAGTTGATCTTCAATCTCAGATATCCTTTCTATTGCTTGATCAATTTGGCTATCAAAACTTGTGTTTGCTTCACGTAGTTCTCATGCTGTGTTTTTCAACTCCATCAAGTCGTTTATGTTCTCTAAGCTGGTTATTCTAGTTAGCATTTCGTATAACCTTTTTTCAAGGTTTTTGGTTTCTTTGCTTTGAGTTAGAACGTGTTCCTTTGGCTCAGAAAAGTTTGTTGTTATCCACCTTCTGAAGCCTGTTTCTGTCAATTCATCGCACTCTTTCTTGGTCATGTTGTGTCCCCATGTTGTTGAGGAATTGTGATCCCTTGAAGGAGATGAGGTGTTCTGGTCTTTGACTGTTTCATCTTTTTTGCACTTCCCCCCCCCATCTTCATGGATTTACCTGGCTGTGATCTCAGGGAGCTGTTGATGATGTCACTTGTCTGCCTGTCAGGGCACTACTGGGTTTCTAGGGACTTCTTTTTGTTTATACTGAGAGGTTAGTCCCACCTCTTCCACCGATCTGGAGGCACTGTTGGGTGGTCAAGAACACTGTTGTTTTGCTATGTAGGCTTCCTGTGTTTTTTATTAAAACATGAAGCCTAGTCCCACCCCTTTAATGGTGGGTTGTGTCTTTCCTCCACAGGGCTGGATTATTCAGGGTTCAGCTCAGACTGAGGCACTGGCTGCATAACCTGCTAGAGTTAGTGCTTCAGCCCTCTGGGGTTTGTAGGGGAGGGTAGGGACCCCCTTGGCTGCACTGTCTGTCTCCCAGCTTTCACCTCCCTCTCCACTAATGGGGGAGGGGCCCGCATGGCTGCTCCTTCTGTCTTACTGCTTTCAGCTCCCTCTCTTTCCGGGCAGGGGAAAGGGGCGATAGCTCCGTCCACAGGCTCTCCAAGCCAGCTTATGGGCTTATGCATTTGGTTAGATCTGTGCGCCAATCCAGGACCATGTGCTGGATTATTAGTCAACTCTGCATTTGTAATTCCTGGCACTTGACTGGCAAAGATCCCCTGTTCTGTGTATTGCTGAGGCTTTGGGAGACGTGCTGTTTCTGGACCGGAGTGCCAGAGGGGGAGCCTCCGACTTACTGGTCAGATGAACTTTCTGGGTAAAGTAGCACCACTCTCTACCTCGGTCTGCTCTTCCTGGGCTTTGCTCACCGTCCGACCAGACCTGTTGAAATGCACCTGGTACCTCAGTTGGAGCTAGGAGATCTCTCGATTTCTCTGTCTCTCTCACTGGGTGTTGTGCCCTGGAGTTGTGTCTATTTGGCCATCTTGACTCCCCCGGATTTTTCTTAATAGTTAACAGATTGGCAGCTAACCACAAACTCAATAGGATCCTTCTGCAATTCACCTAATCTCTCTCTTTTTACCTCCATCCTCTCCAGGAATTTGCGCTATAATGCAATCAACTTGGCTTGCCAGACTATTGTTTCTCTGCTACCAATGCAATCAGACTCTTGGATTCTTTTGGGTTTCCATAATTGCACTGTGGCCTGACAGTGTTTCCCAGCAGTAGACTGAGGCAATTATAGAGCTCATCTTATTTGCTTTTCTCTTCACAAGAATCACAGTCTTCCATTGCTTGCTGTCCAGGATCTAAAAGCCATCTATTCTAAAAAGTAATACATTACTTTTCTGGTTGATTAAGGTAGGACAGTAACTCTGATCTCTGTTACCCTATTACTCATGGGAATCGTATTAGTCCGTTGTCACACTGCTATAAAGAACTATCCAAGACTGGGTAATTTATAAAGGAAAGAGGTTTAATTGACTCACAATTCTGCATGGCTGGGGAGGCATCAGGAAACTTACAATCATGGCAGAAGGGAAAGCACACACGTCCTTCTCATGGTGTCAGAAGGGAAAGCAAACACGTTCTTATGGTGTCAGAGCAAAGCGAAGAAAAGCCCCTATAAAACCATCAGATATCATGAGAACTTACTATCATGAGAAGAGCATGGAGGAATGTCCCCATGATCTAATTACCTCCCATAAATTCCCTTCCCCAACAGGTGTGGATTATAATACAGATTACAATGCAAGATAAGATTTTTTGGGGGGAGTCACAGCCAAACCCTATCAGTAATGAAAGTTTTTGTGTATATCTTTAGTTTGCCCTTATTACTTTTTCAAATTATTCCAATGTATATTAGAATGTATAAAATAATGTATAAAAATAATAATAATATTATTTATTTTTTTAAATTTATTTGTGCAACATCTTGTTGGTAAACCTTTGATTGTTTTGACTTTGGGCTATGATGATGGTTAATATTAATTGTTGATTGGATTGAAAGATGCAAAGTATTATTCCTGTGTGTGTCTGTAAGGGTGTTACCAGAGAAGATTAACATTTGTATCAGTGTACTGTGTGAAGCAGACCTATCCCTCAATATGAGTGGGCACCATCTAATCACCTGCCAGGGTAGCCAGAATAACGCAGGCAGAAGATGGAAGAGCAGACTCACTGAGTCTTCTGGCCTTCCTCTTTCTCCTCTGCTAGGTGCTTCCTGCCCTCAAACATCAGACTCCAAATTCTTCAGCTTTTGGGCTCTCAGACTTACACCAGTGGTTTCCAGGGGATCTCAGGAAACCACTGGCTGTGCTGTCAGCTTCCCTACTTTGATATTTTGGGACTTCTACTGGGACTTCCACCACTGACTTTCTTGCTCCTCAACTTGCAGATGGTCTGTCGTGGTACTTTACTTTGATTGTGTGAGTCAATTTTCCTTAATAAACTTGCTTTCATATATACATATATTCTATTGTATCCCTCCAGAGAACCCTGACTAATGCAGTTATTATGAACATAACTGCTAGAAACATTCTTGTCTTTGTGCTTTGGTGGGCATATAACTTTTTTAGAAAATACCCAGAAATTGAACTTCTGAGTCATAGGAAACATATGACTCATTTTCCTTCCTTAGGCACTTATTTAACTTGCGCAGATATCATTAGTTTTCCAAAATGGTTGCAAAAATTTCTGATAGTAATATATGAAAGTTACTGTTATTCTACTTTCTCACCAACATTTTACAATGCCTGTCCTTTTAATTTTAGCTATTCTGTTTGGTGTGTAGGAGTGCCTCATGGTGGACTTAATTTTTATTTGCTGACTGATAATGTTGGTTACCCTATCCTATCCTTATAAGCTGTTTAAATATTGTCTTTTAGGAAGTGTATGTTCAGGTCTTCTTCCCACATTTCATGTTTCATTTTTATTTTCTTATTGATTTATGAAAACTCTTTAAGTTCTCTGGTTGTGAATGACGCAAATTTTACAAATATTCTTCCAAGCTGAAGCTTGCATTTTTAACTCTTCTAATGATATTATCACTTCTAATGAAGTTCAGTTTATTAACTTTTTGTTTATATTACACTTATTTAATGTTGAGTGCCTTTTAAGTCCTGTTTAGAAAATGTTTACATACTCCAAGTTTATAAGATAATCTTTATGGTGTTTGTATTCAGCAATCTCCAGATAAACAGAACCAATAGAATACAAATTTACATATAAAAGGAGATTTAAAATGTGAATTGGCTCATGTAATCATGGATGGCCTGGGAAAAAAAGGGGTAGAAAAAATGATCTAAGTCCCAGAATCTGAAAGCCTTAAAACCTAGAGGTCAAATGTCCAAAACAAAAGAAGATGGATATCCCAGCTTTTTGTCTTTTTTTATTTAATGCATTTAGTTCTGGGGTACATGTGCAGAATGTGCAGGTTTGTTACCTAGGTATACACATGCGATGGTGTTTTGCTGCATCCATCACCCCAATATCTACATTAGGTATTTCTCCTAATGGTCTCCGTCTCCTATCCCCTCACCTCCTGCTATCCTTCCCCTCCTGCTATCCCTTCCCTAAGCCCCCCACCCCCTGACAGGCCCCAGTTTGTAATGTTCCCCTCCCTATGTTCATTTGTTCTCATTGTTCAACACTCACTTTTGAGTGAGAACATGTGGTATTTGGTTTTCTGTTCTTGTGTCAGTTTGCTGAGAATGATGGTTTCCAGCTTTATCCGTGTCCCTGCAAAGGATGTGAACTCATCCATTTTTATGGCTACATAGCATTCCATGATATATATGGAATTTCTTTTTGCAGTCTGTCATTTTCTTTATCCAGCCTATCATTGATGGGCATATGGGTTGTTTCCAAGTCTTTGCTATTGTGAACAGTGATGCAATAAACATAAGTGTGCATGTGTTTTTATAATAGAATGATTTATAATCCCTTGAGTATATACCCAGTAATGGGATTGCTGGGTCAAGTAGAATTTCTAGTTCTAGATCCTTGAGGAATTGCCACACTGTCTTCCACAATGTTGAACTAATTTACACTTCCACCAGCAATGTAAAGGCATTCCTATTTCTCCGCATCCTCTCCAGCATCTGTTGTCTCCTGTTTTTTTTTTTAATGATCGCCATTCCAACTGGCATGAGATGGTATCTCAATGTGGTTTTGATTTGCATTTCTCTAATGACCAGTGATGATGAGCTTTTTTTTTCATATGTTTGTTGGCCATGTAAATGTCTTCTTTTGAAAACTCTGTTCATATCCTTCACTCACTTTTTGATGGGGTTGTTTGTTTTTCTCTCATACATTTTTTAAGTTCTTTGTAGATTCTGGATGTCAGCTTTCTGCATATGTCTAGCCAGTTTTCCTAATGCCGTTTATTAAATAGGAAATCCTTTCCCCACGGCTTGTTTTTGTCAGGTTTGTCAAAGATCAGATGGTTGTAGATGTGTGGCATTATTTCTGAGGTCTCTGTTTTGTTCCATTGGTCTATATCTCTGTTTTGGTACCAGTACCATGCTGTTTGCTGTTTTGATTACTGTAACCTTGTAGTGTAGTTTGAAGTCAGGTAGTGTGATGCCTCCAGCTTTCTTTGTTTTTCTGTTTGTTTTGCTTAGGATTTTCTTGGCTATGTGGGCTCTTTTTGGTTCCATATGAAATTTAAGTTTTTTTTTTTCCAATTCTGTGAAGACAGTCATTGGTAGCTTGATGGAGATAGTATTGAATCTATAAATTACTTTGGGCAGTATGGCCATTTTCATGATATTGATTCTTCCTAACCATGAGCATGGAATGTTTTTTCATCTGTTTATATCCTCTGTTATTTCCTTGAGCAGTGGTTTGTAGTTCTCCTTGAAGAGGTCCTTCACATCCCTTGTTAGTTGTATTCCTAGGTATTTTATTATCTTTGTAGAAACTGTGAATGGGAGTTCACTTATGATTTTGCTCTCTGTTTGTCTGTTATTGGTGTATAGGAATAATTGTGATTTTTTCCACATTGACTTTGTATCCTGAGACTTTGCTGAAGTTGCTTATCAGCTAAAGGAGATTTTGGGCTAAGATGATAAGATTCTCTAAATATACAGTCATGTTGCTGGGCGCGGTGGCTCACGCCTGTAATCTCAGCACTTTAGGAGGCCGAGGCAGGTGGATCACACAGGCATGCAATTGAACCAGCATCATTTCTTTATACATCATAATGTCACTTTGTTTGTATATCATCTGCCTTTATATATGGGGGTCATTATCAGCCTTCTCTCCTTTTCTTTGGATGCTTTGGCTAAAGTTGTGTTAATATCACACTTTCTTGGTTACCAAAGCTTTATAATTGTTTTTGATATCTAGTAGCGTAAATCCTCCAGATACTTTTTTAATCCCTTCAAAATACTTTGGCTGTTTTTGACCCCAATTTTATCCCAGTTAGTTTGACAATTTTTTAAAAAAGTAATTTTTATTGTAACTGCATGGCGTCGATAGATACATATCAGGAGAACTGACATATTTAAAGTGTTCAATCTTTCAGTCTATGGGCTTAGCATATCTTCCATTTATTTGGATCAACTACAGTTTTGTCAAAAAATATGTCATGATTTTTATGCTTTGTATATTTTATTTTTCTTTTTGGGTTTAGATACAGAAATGTGATTGATTTTTACATTGTTCTCAATTCAGTGATCTTTTAAAAATTACTGATTTTTATCATTTGTTTATAAATGCTACTGCATTTTTAGGTACATACTGATAGATTCAGGAATAATGATACTATTATTTCTTTAAAGCTGTGGCTTGTTTTTCTTTCCTTATTCCACTATCTACATTTATGTTGAATACAAGTCATAATAACAGGATTCTTTGCATTAGTAGCAATTTCAGAAAGAAAATGTTCAATATTTCAACTTTGCATGTGTTCTCTGCCTTAGGATTTTTAAGATATTCTTCATTAAATTAAAAAGTAGTTTTTTTCTATTCCTATTTGATAACAGTTATTCCTGTTTTTATTGTAAATAGGTGTTTAATTTTTTTTCAAATGCTTCATTCTGCATCTATAGAACTAATGATATAATTTTTCTACTTGTCTTATCTTGTGTCTGCAATGTATTGGGAAGTGGGGCATGGGTAGGATAGGACGCTTTAAGCTCATCAGGTCAAACTGAAAAATTTCTCCTCCTCTAAAGCTTAGTTTGTTATTTTCATATTGTTCTCTTAGTACTTACATATTAAAATATATTTTTAGCAAAAATAACCAGACCTATCTGTTATAGTGGCAACAATGACCTGACAAAGACTACTGCATATTATCTTAAATGTATGTTGTATCTTTTTTTTTTTGAAAAATCTGTGTTCCGATTGCTTCATTAAATTTACTGTTTTTTGTTTGTGTTTTACATCATGAATTTCAGTTTTGTCTTCACTGTTGCCTAATGCTGTCTTTTTAATATATATTGTTTTGAAAATTTAGTTGCTCTAATTTTATGTATGTTGTAAATCATTCTTTTTATTATATGTATTACAATATACAATGTTTCAACATCATCTTTAAAAAATTCTACAATATTCTATTTCCATTTTCACTAGAAAAATAATAATAATGATTTTAGCATACTTACATGACAAAGGTATTTAACTATTTTGTTGCTGGTTTCTAGTTTTATTGCATTGAGATCAAATACTGGTGATATATATTCTACTTCATGGAATTTATTGGTGCTTTCCTTATTGTATGTTAAATGTCAATTTTTATTATCTATATTTGGTATATTATTATTACATTTTAACATATAAGAACAAAACTATTATAATTTTGTTTTATACATTATTATTTATTTATTATCCAATTGAGTTGACTGGGACTGGGAATATTTTTTTGTTCTCTCTGTTTATAGCTTTAGTAATTTCTGCTTTATGCTATTTAGTGTTGATTTACCTCTAGTAGTGTTAATTGCAATGCAAATGTTAGCCTTTACAAGGTGTTCTTTCTGGTCTAATTTAAAACATTTTGCCTGATTTTTCTTTTGTCTTCTTTCATTTTATATATTTGCCTGACCTTTATTTATTAATTTGTTTTTATTTCACTGAATCACATTGCTTTATATGAGTATCTTCTATATCGCCTTTTTTATGAGTCAATTTGAATTTCTTTTTTACTTTTAGGGGGAATTTGAAATGTTGTTGTTAAATCGACATTTACATTCATTGATAGACCTGATATGTGGAGTCTCAATTATATCTTATTTGCCTATTATTTTTCTGTGTCACACTCTTTGTGGGAATAAATGTCTTTATGTTTTAACAACCATATAAGGTATTTTGATATATACAGAACTGCACATTTTTAATGTCTAAAATTTGATTAGTTTAGATATATTTCAACATGACAATTAAGATAACTGACATATGCAACACCTCTCAAATTTTCATTGTGTCCCTTTTTACAAACTTAAAGCGTTTTATTTTTACATTTTTTTGGTATGTGATAAAAACACTTAACATGAGACCTACTCTAAAAAATGTTTAAAGTGCACAATATTGTTAACTATAGACATTGTGTTATAAAGCAGATGTTTAGTATTTATTCATCTAACATAACTAAAACTTTATACTCATTCAACACCTACTCTCTATTTTCCCAATCCCAGCTCCAAGCAACTACTATTGTATTATCTACTGTTATGAGTTTAAGTTTTATAGATACATCGTGAAAGTGGACTTTTGCACCATATGTTCTTCTGCAACTGACTTATTTCAATTATAATGTCCTCTATGTTAATCCATGTTGTCATAAATTACAGGGTTTCCTTCTTTTGAAGGCTGAATAATATTAATATTCCACTGTATAAGTCCCATGGCCTGGAATACCTAACACCCCAACCATCTGGGCACAGAAGGCTTGGGAAAAACTAGTTTTGTGGGCTAGATACTGCGGCAGCCACCAGAATGAGATGCAGTTGAGGGAAAGCAAACTGGGTGATCCCCACAGCTCTTTGCTGGGTAAGAACACCAGGCTGTGGGTGCCATGTCAGCTGCACACCCATAGCAACCACACCCTGTGGGGAAATCCACTTTTCTTGACCTATTGTATCAACAGACTACCTATAGATGTACCCTAAAACCCATTCTGACTTTGCCAAGCATGCTGCAGGTCTTCTGATGCCCTAATTTTTGGTTAAGGCTACCCCTAAATAACAGAAGATCACAACCCAGCAGAGCTCCCCTTGGGGCTAAGGCAATGTAGACACTGTGTCAGCAATTGGAGGGGACTCCCTTAAAACCTAGAATGGACCTTCAAAGGGGGTCATTATCTATGTCTCACCTCATCCACCACAGGACACTGCTGCTAATGTGCTGAAATACAAGAGCCCTGTGACAGCTAGAAACTATTTGCTGATCATTATTCTTAAATGCCATCTACTGGATCTTAGCCCAAATTATAAGACAAAAAAAATTATTCCAGTGTACATCACTTGTGAAAAACCCAATCCAAGAATCTAGCCACAGATAAAGATCCCAACAAAGCTTGTTTGTTTGGGGGTGATTTCAAAAGGCCAAAGCTTTGTTTGGGATCTTTTATCTGTGGCTAGATTCTTGGATTGGGTTTTTCACAAGTGATGTATACTGGAATAATATTTTTTGGTCTTAAATTCAGGCTAAGATCCAGTAGATATCAATGATCTAAATGCCCAACTTAGAAGATATAAAGTGGCAAGTTTGATAAAAACCAAGACCCAAATTCTCTGCTATTCTGAAGAGACCTATCTCACATGTAATGACACTCACCAGTTCAGAGTGAAGGGATGGAGAAAGATCTGTCCTGCACATAAAATTAAAAAAAAAAAAAAAAAGAGCAAGGGTTGCGATTCTTATATCACAAAGAATGGACTTTAAGCCAACAACGTAAAAGAAGGGAATTGCATAATGATAAACGTTTCCATTCAATAAGAAGATTTAACTATACTAAGTATATACACATCCAATTTGGAGCACTCAGATTCATAAAACAAATTCTTCTTTACCTACAAAAAGACTTAGACAGCTGCACAAAAATTGTAAGAATATTTATCACCTGACAGACTGCATTAGAAAGATTATCAAGGCAGAAAACTAACAAAGAAGTTCTAGACTTGAACTTGACTACTGACCAGTTAGACCTAATAGACATCTAAGGATATTCCACCCAAAAAAATCAGAATATAGACTCTTCTTCTGTCACAGAACATACTCTGTGATTGACCATGCTCAGCCATAAAGCAGGTCTCAATAAATTAAAAAAAAAAAATACCTTGTAAAGCACACTCTTAAGCCATAGTGTAATAAAAATTAAAAACAATACGAAGATGGTGTCTCAAAACCACACAATTACAAAGAAATTAAACAACTTGCTCCTGAATGACTTTTGGGTAAAAATGAAATTAAGGCAGAAATCAAAAAAGTATTTGAAATTAATGAAAACAGAGATACAGCATACCAGAATCTTTGAGATACAGCTAAATTAGTGTTTAGAGGAATGTTTATAGTGCTAAATGCCTATATCAAGAAATTAGATCTCACGTTAGGAATCTAGCGTTACATCTAGAGGCATTAGAAAAACAAGAAAAAACAAACGCCATAGCTAACAGAGGAAAAGAAATAAGCAAAATCAGAGAAGAAGAAACTGAGCTGCAAAAACCTATACAAAACTTCAGCAAAGTTGAAGTTATTTGAAAGAATAAACAAGATTGATAGACTACTAGCTACTTTAAAAAGAAAGAAAAAAAGAGAAGGGCCAAATAAGCACAAGCATAAATGACAAAGAGGACATTATAACTCATCCCACAGAAATACAAAAGATCCTTGAGCACTATTACACATAAATCTATGCACACAAATTAAATGATCTAGAGAAAATGAATAAATTCCTGGAAACCCACAAACTTCTCAAATTAAACCAGAAAGAAATTGAAAACTTGAGCAGACCAATAATTAGTTCTGAATTTAAGTTAGTAGTAAAAAAAATAATACCAACCAGCTGGAGTCCTGGACCAGATGGAGTAACAGCCTAATTGCACCAGACATGTAAGGAAGAACTGCTATCATGACTACAGAGACTATCTCAGCAATTTGAGAGGGTCTCCTCCCTAACTCATTCTATGAATCCAGCATTATCTTCATACTAAAATATGACAGAGAGAGACACAATAAGAAAAGAAACTTCAGGCCAATATCCCTGATAAACATTGACACAATAATCTTCAACAAAATACTAGCAAGCTAAGTCCAGTAGCACATAAAAAAATTATTTGCTACAATAAAGTAGGCTTTATTCCTGAGGTGCAAGGTTGGTTCAACACATGCAAATCAATAAATGTGATTCATCACATAGAATTAAAAACAAAAATCATATGATCATCTCAATAGATGTATAAAAAATCTTTCATAAAATCCAGCATCCCTTCTTGATAAAAACCCTCAACAGACTGGGCATCACAGAAACATACCTGAAAATAGTAAGAGCTATCTATGTCAAACCCACAGTCATAATCATACTGAATGGACAAAAGCTAGGAACATTAACCTTGAGAACTGGAACAAGACAAGGATTCTCACTTGTGCCACTCCTGTTCGACATGGCCACTCTTGGAAGTTGTAGCCAAAGCAATCAGTCAAGCAAAAGAAATAAAAGGTATCCACATAAAGAAGGGGCCAAACCATCTTTATTTGCTGATGATATCATTTTATACCTAGAAAATCCTAAAGACTGCTAAATGCTTCAGGAATGAATAAACTAGTAAACATTCTGGTTATAAAATCAACATACAAAAATCAGTAGCATTTCTGTAGACTAATAACATTCAAGTTGAGAGTCATATCAAAAATATCCCATTCATAACGGTCATAAAATGAATAAAATAGCTAGGAATAAATCTAACAAAGGAGGTGAAAGATCTCTACAAAGAGAACAACAAAATATTGCTGGTATAAATTACAGATGACACAAATAAAAGGAAAATTATTCTATACCCATAGATTGAAAGCATCAATATAATTAAAGTGGTTATACTCCTTAAAGCAATGTACAGATTAAAAACTATTCATATCAAACTACCAATGTCAGCTTTTACAGAATTATAAAAATCTATTCTCAAATTAATATGGAACCAAAAGGATGTGAAATAGACCAAGCAATTCTAAGGAAAAAAACAAAAATAAAACAACAACAACAAAGCAAAGCTGAAGGCATCACATTGCCCAGCTTCAAACTATACTACAAGGCTACAGTAACCAAAACAGTATGGAACTGGTATATAAATAGACACACAAACCAATGAAACAGAATAGAGAGTCCAGAAATAAACTTGCCCACCTAGAATCATGTGATCTTCAACAAGGTCTACAAAAATAAGCAATGGAGGAAAGACTACCTATTTAATAAATGATTGGGGATGACTGACTAGCCATATACAGAAGAGTAAAACTGGGCCCCTACCTCTCACCGTATACGGAAAATTAAGATGAATTAAAGACTTAAATATAAGACCTCACATTATAAGAAATCCTAGAAGGAAACCTAGGAAATACCCTTCTTAATATCATCCTCAGCAAAGAATTTATAGCTAAGTTGTCAAAAGCAATTGAAACAAAAACTAAAATAGACAAGTGAGGCCTAATTAAATTTAAAAGCTTCAGCACAGCAAGAGAAACTATCAAGGAAATAAATAGAAAACCTAAAGAATGCGAGAAGGCATTCAGAAATTAGACATCCAACAAAGTCTAATATCCAGAATTTTTAAGGAGCTTAATAAATGCATCAACAAGCAAAATAAATAACATTATTGAAAACTGAGCAAAGGACATGAACAGATACTTGTTAAAAGAATGGATACAAGCAGCGAACAAATATATGAAAAAAAATGTTCATCCTCAGTAATCATCAGAGAAATATAAATCAAAACCACAATGAGATATCATCTCTCATCAGTCATAATGTGTTATTAAAAAGTCAGAAAATAACATATGTTGTCAAGGCTGCAGAGAAAATGAAACTCTTACACATTGTTTGTTGGAATGTAAATTAGGCCACTGCAGAGAGCAGCTTGAAGATTTCTCAAAGAATTTAACTGCCATTTGAGTCAACAGTCTCATTATTGGGTATATACACACAGAAAAATAAATTATTTTATCAGAAAGACATACGGACCCATATGTTCATTGCAGCACTGTTGACAATAGTAAAGACTCTAAATCTACCCATGCATTCAAAACAATGGACTGGTTAAAGAAAATATGGTACATATACAACATGGAATACTAGGCAGCCATAAAAAATGAAATTATGTCCTTGGCAGCAATATGGATGCAGCTGGAGGCTGCTACCCTAAGAGAACTAATGCAGAAACAAAAAACCTAATACTGCATGCTCTCACTTATAAGTGGAAGTTGAACACTGGGTACACAGGACCATAAAGATGGAAAAAACCGACACTGAGGACTACTAGAGGGGTGAGAGAGGGAGTGGGGCAAGGGCTGAAAACTTGCCTATTGGGTACTGTGCTCACTAGCTGAGTAACAGATTCATTCATACTTCAAACCTCAGCATCATATAATATACCTTTGTAATAAACCTGGACTTGTACCCTCTGAGTCTAAAACAAAAGTTAAAAAAATTCCACTGTATATGTATACCACCATTTCTTTAATCATTCATCTGCTGATAAATACTAAGATTGTTTCCATATCTTGGTTAATTGGAATGTATATATCTCTTCAGGATCCTGATTACAGTTTTTTGGACATATGGCCAGATATGGGATTGCCAGATTATATAGTTATGGTGATACAAATATGTATATAGTTCAAATACTTTCTTCCATTTCATAGGTTGCTTTTTTTTTTTTCCTGTTGATTGTTTCCTGTTGATGTGGGGAAATTTTCTAGTCCCACTTGTCTACTGTTCCCTGTGCTTTTGGTGTCATATTCGAAAACTTATTGCCACAACCAATGTCAGTAAGATTTTCCCAAAGATAAATTTCTTTCAGAAGCTTTACAGTTTTCAATCTTTCAATCTTTTTTATTTTATTTTTTTTTTTGAGATAGGGTCTCACTCTGTTACCAGGCTGGAGTACAGTGGCAAGATCGACTCACTGCAACCTCTGCCCCCTGAGTTCAAGTGATTCTTGTGCCTCAGCCTCCCAAGTAGTTGGGATTACTGGAACATGCCACCACATCCAGGTTTTTTGTATTTTCAGTAGAGATGGGGTTTCACCATGTTGGCCACAATGATCTCAATCTCCTGACCTTGGGATTTGCCTGCTTCAGCCTCCCAAAGTGCTGGGATTACAGGTGTGAGCCACCACGCCCAGCATATAGTTTTCAATCTTGTGCTTAAGTGTTTAATCTATTTGGAGTTGAGATCTGTGTATGGTGTAAACTAGTGTTTCATTTTCATTTCTCTTGCTTGTGGATTCCAGTATTTCCAACCCCACTTGTTGAAGAGACTATCCTTTTCCCATTGTGTATTCCTGGCACCCTTGTCAAGATAAGTTGACTATATGTGTGTGGATTTATTTCTGCATTCCCTATTGTTTCATTGGTTTATATGTCTGTGTTTATGCTACTGCCATACTGTTTTAATTACTAAAGCTTTATAACATCTTTTGAAATCAGGCAAAATGTGCCTCCAGCTTTGTTCTTCTTTCTCAAAATAATGTTAGCTATAAACCTTTGTGGTTCCACATAAATTTAGGGGCTACTTTTTCTATTTCTGTAAAAATTGTAATTGGGATTTCAATGAGGATAACAGTAAAAGTTTAAATCGCCTTAGGTAGCATGGACATTTTTCCAATATTAAATCTTCATTCTCATTAACACAGCATATGATATTTTACATTTGTTATTTCCTCTTAATTTTTTCATCAATATTATTTTGTAGTTTTTAGTGTAAAAGCCTTTCAATACTTGGTAAAATTTATTCCTAAGTATTATGTTATTATTGATCTTATTACAAATGTGACTATTTTCTTAATCTCCTTTTTGGATGATTCATTATTAGGGTATAGAGATGCAACATACTTTTGTTTGTTGATTTTGCTTCCTGTAGCTTTATTGAATTCATTTTATTAGTTCTAACAGGACTTTTCTTTTTGTTTTCGTTTTTGTGTACAGTCTTTATGGTTTACTACATATAAGATTATCTCATGTGCAAACATTATTTTACTTCTTTCCCACTTGGATTCCATTTATTTATTTTTTTTCTTGCCTAATTTCTCGTCTGTGACTTCCAGTAGAGTTGGTCCTTGGTAGCAGTGGAGGTTTGGTTCCAGGATCATTCACAGGTATCAATACATGAGAATGCCTGAGTTCCTTACATTAAATAGTGTAGTATTTGCATATAACCTATGCCACATCATCCTGCATATTTTAAATTATATCCAGGTTCCTTATAATACCCAATACAGTGTAAATGTACATAATGTAAATATTATGTGAATAGTTGTTATTCTGCATTTTCTCATTGTATTGCTGTTCATTGTTGTGTTATCTTCACTGTTTTTTAATAAATATTTTTGATCCATGATTGGTTGAATCTGTGGATGCAGCACTCATGGATGTAGAGGGCTGACTGTACTATACTGAATAGAAATAGAGAGTAAGCATCCTTTCTTTAACACTGATTTTAAAGAAAAAAATATTTCCATTTTCCACTGTTGAGTATGATGCTATCTGTGTGCTTATCTAATAGGGCATTTGTTATGTTGAGGTACATTTCTTCTATACACACTTTGTTCATTCTTTCTTAATAGGAAAGGGTGTCAGATTTCATCACATGCTTTTTCTGCATCTATTGAGATGATCAGGTAATCTTTATCCTTCATTCCATTAATGTGGTATATCACATTTACTGATGTGCCCATGCTGAACCATTCTGGCATCACAGATATAAATTCTACTTGGTGATGGGGAATGATCCTTTCGATGTGCTGTTGAATTTGGTTTGCAGGATTTTGCTGAAAGTTTTTATGCCTATGTTCTTCATAGATATTGGCCTATAATTTTCTTTTCTTATCTTTATCTGCCTTTGGTGTCAGGATAAGGTTAACCTCACAAAATGAGTTTGGAAGTTTTACCTCCTCTTTAGTTTTTTAGGAAAAATTAAGAAGCATTGGCATTAATTCTTTTAATGTACCATAGAATTCACTAGTAGAGCCATCTAGTCCTGGCCTTTTCTTTATTGAGAGTTTTTGATTACTGATTCTGTTTTTGCTCATTATGAGTCTGTTCACATTTTCTATCTCTTTATGATTCCATATTGGTGGGCTGTATGTTTGTAGAATTTTATTCATTTCAGCAACATTGTCTAATTTGTTGGCACATAAGTAGTATCTTACGGTCTTTTATTATATCAGTGGCATCATTTATAATATCTTCTCTTTCATTTCTGACTTTGAGTATCTTCCTTTTTTTCCCTTAGTTATTCTAGCTAAGAATTTGTCAGTTTTGTGTATCTTTTTAAAAACCAACTGTAGGTCTTCTTCATTGTTTGTATTGTTTTCTCATTCTGTATTTTATTTATTTCTACTCTAATCTTTATGACTTTTTTTCCTAGGCTAATGTTGGCCATTGTTTGTTCTTTTATTCTAGTCTTTTATGGCGTAGTTTTTTTATTTGAGATGTTTATTTTTTTTCAATGTGGGTATATAAGGCTACAGGCTTTCCTTTAGTACTGCGTTTACTATATTCCATAAGTTTTGGTGTGCCGTATTTTAATTTTCATATGTAACACAATACTTTATGATTTCCCTTTTGATCTATTCTTTGACCCATTGCTTGTTTACAAGTGCATCTTATTTCTGCATATTGGTGGTTTTTTCAATTTTACTTCTATTATTGATGTTAATTTTATACTATTGTGTTCTGGAAAGGTAGCTCGTGTAATTTTCATCTTCTTAAATGTGTCAATATTTGTTTTGCTGTCTAACATATCAGCCTTGGAGAATGTTCTATATGTGCTGGAGAAAAATGTGTATTTTGTGGCTAATAGATGGAACATTCCGTATGTTTGTTAGGTGATACATTGGGTCTATAATATTACTCTAGTTTGATGTTGGATATTTTACTCATTGTGAAAAGTGGGGTATTAAAGTCTTACTTCTATTACTGTATTCTTACATGTTTCTTTCTTCAATTATATTAATATTTGCTTTATATGTTTATATTTTCTAATGTTAGATGCATGAATATTTATAATTTTTATATCTTGCTAATGAATTGATCCTTTTACTATTGCATAATATCATTCTTTGTCCATTGTTGCAGGTGTTGACATAAAGTGTATTTTATCTAATATAAGTGTAGCCATCCTTGCTGTCTTTTGTTTACCATTTGTATTGACTGTCTTTTTCTATTGCTTCGCTTTTGGTCTATGTGTGTCCATAAATATAAAGTGAATTTTTTTATACAGAGCATATAATTGGTCCTTGTGTCATTAGTCAATTAGCTGTTTTATCTCTTTTGATTGGAAGGATTAATTCATTTATAATTAGTGTCATTGTTAATAGATAATGACTTAATATTTCCATTTCTTAATTGTTTAGTGTGTTTTGTACTTATGCTTTCCTCTTTTTATTATATTTTTTGTAGTACATTTTAAAAATTTGTTTCTCTTTTTCTTTTATGACTCTTCTATATATTATCAGTCTTACATAAAATATTAGAGAATTATAACACTCTATTTTCACCTAATATCAAGTTAACTTTAATCATGTATAAAAACTCCATAATGTTAATTCCCCTACACACTCTATATTGGTGATATAGTAATTTTAATTTTTTTATCTTGTGACTCTAGCAAACACATTTGTATAGTTATATTAATTTTTTTCTTTTTCTTTTTACATTAAAATTTAAAGTGATTCTACACCACAATTACAGAATTACAGTATTTTGTGTTTGCTTTTATATTTACCTTTACTGGTGAGTTTTATTCTTTCATGTTTTTATGTTGCTATTACATATCCTTTTATTTCAACCTGAAGTGCTGCTTTTAGCATTTGTTGTAAAGCAAATCTACTGGTGATATGTTTCCTCAGTTTGTGTTTTGGGAATATTTATTTCCTCCGCTTTTGAAAATCAGATTTGCCAGCTTTAGTATTTTTGTTTGGCAGCGGTTTTTGTCTTTTCTTATTTCAGTACTTTGTATTTATCAGCTCACTCCCTTTGAGCCTGCAAAGCGCCTACTGAGAAAGTCAACAATGTTCTTAATGGGGGTCCATCTTACATGCAAAATTGTTTTTCTTTTGCTGCTTCAAAAATGACCTTTTTTACTTTTTACAATTGGATTATAATGTATCTCTGTGTAGATATCATTGACTTTGTTCTATTTGGAATTTTTTGAGCTTCATGAATATTAGTCCAGGTTCTCTAGAGGAATAGAAATAATAGGATATATGGATAGATGAAAGGGAGTTTATTAAGGAAAACTGACTCATGCGATCGTAAGGTTAAGTGCCATGATAGGCCATCTGCAGGTTGAGGTGCAAGGAAGCCAGAGGTAGACCAGTAGGAGTCCCTACTTCCCTCAAAAGTAGGGAGGCTTACAGTGCAGCCTTCCATTTGTGGCCAAAGGTCTGAGATACCCTGGCAACCACTGGTGTAAGTCCAAGAGTCCAAAAGCTGAAGAATTTGGAGTCTGATGTTCGAGGGCAGAAAGCATCCAGCATGGGAGAAAGATGAAGGCCAGAAGACTCAATGAGTCTCCTCTTCCATCTTCTCCTGTCTGCTTTATTTAGCTCCACTGGCAGCTGATCAGATGGTGTCCACTCAGATTAAGGGGGGTCTGCCTCTCCCAGTCCACTGACTCAAATATTAATCTCCTTAGCAACACCCTCACAGACGTGCTCAAGAAAAATACTTTGCATCCTTCAGTACAATGAAGATGACACTCAATATTAACCATACCAATGAATGTAAATGTCAATTTCTTTCTCCAAATTTGAGAAGTATTTTTACCATGGTTTTTAAAAAATAAGATTTCTAATTTTTTCAAATGATAAAAATTAATCAGACAAGCTAATCAGGAAAAACATAGATATGAATAGAAAAAAAGGGGCAATAAAGGCATTTTGAACAGTATTTTAAAAACAAAATTAACCACATATATGAATATCAGTGCGCGCGCACACACACACACACACACACACACACATACAAAGTTCTAAACATTAAAAAGGTTTTTGTTTTGTTTTTCTTTTTAAGGGAAACAGCAATAAAGCAAAAGATCAACCATACAAGAAGGAGACTCTTTCTCCCTCTTTTCTCCTTTTGGAATCTCTATCATACATACATGGGTTCACTTGCTTGTGTCCCATAAGTTCCATAGAATTTCTTCACACCTTTTAATTTTTTTCCTTTTTCTATTACTGGAAAATTTTAAATGATCCATCTACCAGCTTGCTGATTCTTTCTTCTGCTTGATTGAGTCTGTTGAAGTTCTTTTCTACTGTAGTTGGTATAGAAATTGTGATATTTGATTCCAGAATTTCTAGTTCTTTTAATTTATTATTTCTATCTCTTTGTTGATACTTTCATTTCATTCATGTATCATTTTACTGATTCTATTTATTTGTTAATCTTTGTGATCTTTTGACTCACTGGGTTTAATATGACTATTTTGAATTATTAATCAAACAATTAATTATTCTTTATTTCTTTAGGCTCAGTTACTTGAGCTGGATTTTGTTCCTTTAGCAGTGAGTTCTTTCCCTGATTCTGTATGTTCTTTGTCTGATCCTCTGTGTATTTTATTTACTGTGTTTTTGTGGTCTTTCTTTGTCATTCTGTCTTTCTATTACCATCTCTGCTTTTCTCTTTACCTTCATCCTTGCTCTTACTGTTACTTTCACTCTTGCTCTCAGTCTCTTTCTTGTGTGGTTGATTTCTTGCTTTTTTACTATCTCCCTTAAAAAGAAAAAAACAAAAAACCTTTATAATGTTTAGAACTGTGTATGTTTGTGTTTGCGTGCATTGATATACATATATATGGTCAATTTTATTTTAAAAATACTGTTCAAAATGCTTTTAGTGCCCCCTTTTTTCTATTTGTATCTCTGTTTTTCCTGTTTAGTCTGATTAATTTTTATCATTTGGTTTTCATCTGCTTATATTGTAATGATGAAATTGTTCTATTTTCTTCCTTCTTGCTCAGTTCACCTCTCACTTAAAAAGTATCTTATTTTTAGCGTATAAATATTTTTATTTTTTTATTCTTCCTTCACTCTTGTTTTTATCTTTGTTTTGGTTTTATATTTGCAATTATTTGCTTACTATCATTTAATTTGCCAAAGCTTTTTAAACTATCTCTTGTTGGATAAATTTTATTCTTTAATAGATTTCTCAGAAAAGGCTTGTGAGTTCAGGTGTCTCCTGGATTGTACATGTCTATTGTCTTGATATCTTATTAGCTTGGCTAGTTTGAAGATTCTTGATTTTACTTACCTTGTTTTTAATTTTACTGCATCTATTTTAGCTCATATGCTGCTGTCTAGAAATTCGATGTTAACCTCATTTTATTCTTTTTGTAAATGTCTTAGTCTTTTATGCTTGAAAGCGCAAATAACTTTTTCACTTTTATTTTTAGAGTCCAGTTATTTTACTAGACTATATTAGACTATATTTTGGGGTTGAGCGTTCCTTGTTTTTTTTTTTTTTTTTTTTTTTTTTGTTTTTTTTTTTTTTTTTTTTTTTTTTTTCCATTTATTATGTAGAATCAGGTTTACTTTTTATAAAGGGAGCATTTTATTGAAATACAATTTAAAATGTTAATTTTCATTGTTTTGCTTTTCTTCTAAACGTAATGACATTACTTTTCCCTTTTTCTATATTTATTACTTACTATCTGATGCATTTTTTCTATTTTATGATTTTATTTGATTTCTTGACACTCTTCATAATACTTCTCGATGTCTCTTAGTAAATTTTTATTTTTATGAAATCAAAACTAACTAGTTTATCTTGTAATTTCTGCCTCATTATTGAGTTTATTTTTGTCCCGTGTCAGTGTACACAATTGTCATTTCATATCCTTTTTTACAAATTTCTTCCCTCATTGATTAATTATTTTTAAAATATCTGCTTCAGAATGCTCTTTTTTTATGCAGATGCTTGTTTTAAGTCAAACTTAATTTTTCGGAGTTATTGCTATAAGCTTTTCCCATGGTTTGTTTTGTTCTGCTTTGTTGTGTCTTGGGGTAATATTTTCTTCAGCTGAAATGTTTTAATTCTCGTCTTGTGTTTTATTTTTATAGCAGCATAGTAAGAATGCTACCTTCTGTTTTTGTTCATTTTTAAATGTCTTGTATTTTCTGAGACTGGCAGTAGAAAATGTCTCTATGCCAGCTGGGGTGAGGAATTTTGTTGTGTTACTATGTTTCTTACATAGAAAGTGTTCTTGTCTGTTAGTAAAGTGAAACAGAGTTCATCCACTGGATGGCAACTTTCTTTGTGATGGGAAATGTTGATGTGGCTTACTATCGTCTATCTTTTTATTTTCTTAATTGTCTGTTTTCTTTTTTTTTCTTTCATACCCTGCTTCCAACTGACGCCTTCTGTTAAGTTACCTCCCTCTTTCCTGGCAGCAATAGTTTTCCAAGACTGCCAACTTTTCTTCCTTGAAAGTTAAAATTCTGGTCAATGAAGCACTAGACATCAGTATTACAGTATTTAGCCAGTTTTCACATACTATGTGTTTCATCTCTATTAGTACACATACTGCACATGCTAAAAATAATGTACTTCCTGTTTCATTAGAGACATTTCAAGATTCATTTATTTATTCAAGTAATGTGTGCTGACAATTTACCATACTAATGAGAGATAGTAAGTAAAATGAATCCCCAAACTTACATTTTACATGATACAAATAATAACCCACATGGTTGTAAATGCCATAATGTTTATTTTAGAGGCCAGAGCTAAAATGAGCTGCCTTAGTTCATAGACACATTCTGGAAGAAACAGAAAAATATTAATTAAGCAAAGAGATAAGAACAAGGATGCCACAGGCAAGAAGAAACAACAAAAACAATTGGATCTTGCACTCAACAAAATTCAGAATGAATGTATATTCAGTATGTCATTTGTACTACATTTTATAATTGCACTACAGTATAAATATTTTGAGGAATAAATCATCTTTTGCAAGTTGGTATCACAAATTATTGTCAAACGGATTTAGATAATAGTTTGAAGACACTTACCTCACTAAAATTCAATTAATGAATCAATTGCTTTATGTTTTGTGTTTGCAAACATTTTTAAATGCTTTCCTTCATCACCTGGGCTGGAGAGCAGTGGTGCGATCTCGGCTCACTGCAACTTCCACCTCCCAGGTTTAAGTGATATTCCCACCTCAGCCTCCTAGTTGGGACTACAGGCATGCACCACCACCCCCGGCTATTTTTCGCATTTTTTGAGTAGAGATGGGGTTTTGCCATGTTGTCCAGGCTGGTCTGGAACTCCTGTCGGCCTCCCAAAGTGCTAGGATTGCAGGTATGAGCCACCGTACCCAGCCTCATCTAAATATTTTCTTTCTGTTTTGTTAAGAGATAGGTCAATTTGGCTCTGTCTTAGCCTTAGAAACTTAGTTCAAATCCAAGATAAGCAGTGAAATCAGAAAAGCATAACATGTATTATTAAATCAATATCCACAGTCGAATAGATGACAGTGAATCCAGAAATATATTTACCATTCTGAACTTGGATGAGTTATTTACTGTATATTAAAATATTTTTTGAAGGTATTCAGGATGATGGTGAACCAAGCAAGGATTCTGAGGATTCTCCATTTGAAGCCATGTGCGAATTTCTCATGGTTCTTGGAACAAATTTCAGTATAGCATTACTTTTTGTTTATAGTAAGATAACATTCATCCTATAGTACCTCAAAAATTATGCACATTTATCCTTTTTTCATTCTTAGTAATGATGTTTCTGTTCTCATTACCTTATTTTTTAAATGATAAATTCTCATTCAAATCAAGTTCAAATTTCTTTTCTATGCAAAATGATAGTGCCACCTTCTATAATTCATCATTTAATACATTGCTTGGCAAATAATTATTTCATAAATATTGAACTAAATCTGTAATATTTTATTTTCTTTCAAAACTATAAACAAAAAATGTTATAATACGTTACAACACCCATTTATCCTGATTCAGAGTAAACAGGTATTAATACCATGATAATTTGCTTCAGCATGTTTTTTCTTCTTAAGAAAAAGAGCAAGATCAGAATTAGAACTAAAGCCTGTATTCTCCCATCCACAGGTATACTCCTCATTTTTCTCAGATGAAAACATGATGAATTTGATGAGCATTCTTCATTCTACATTATGTTCTACTACATATGTGTTTTATATAGTTTTGTTTAGTATTTTAACTTATAGAATACTAAATAAGACAAATAGAACAGTAAATGAAATATTTTTAATTTAATACTTTTATACTATTTAAAGATTAATGGTACCTATATAAAATTTATTAATTTTATTTCTATAATATATAACATGTAAATACACATTTTCATGCATTCTCTTGTTGATCAAATTTTGTTACAGGCATGATAGCTCATGTTTATAGTCCTAGCTACTTGGGAGTTGGAAGCAGGAAGATTGTTTGAACTCGGGAGTTTGAGGCTACTGTGAGACATGATTGTGCCACTGTACTCTAGCCTGGGCAACAGATTAAGACCTTGTCAATAAAAATAAATTGTTAGGCTTGTGAAAATTTCACTGAGTTTTCACGTCTATCTGTCTCTCTGTCTATCTGACTATAGTTCACTGACTTTTTTTTTTTTTTTTTTT
>NW_016107316.1:13607603-13637444 GCF_001604975.1 Cebus imitator | reverse complement strand
TTTTTAGACAGAGTCTAGCTGTTGCCCAGGCGAGTGCAGTGGCATGATCTTGTTTCACTGCAACCTCTGCCCCTTGGGTTCAAGTAATTTTCCTGCTTCATCCTACCTAGTAGCTGGAATATCAGGTGTGCACCACCACACCCAGCTAAGTTTTATATTTTTCATAGAGACAGCCTTTCACCATGTTGGCCAGGCTGGTCTTGAACTTCTGACCTAAAGTGATCTGCTGGCCTCGGCCTCCCAAAGTGCTGGGATTACAGGCTTGAGCCACTGCTCCCGGCTAATAGTTCACTGACTTCTATGGTTGGAGGTGGGCAGTTATAGCATTCAGTATCTAATTAAACATATTTTGCTATATTTCAGTGGGTAAATTTAGGGAATGCAAAGAAAATCAAATGGATATTTTCATGTAATATAATATAAAAATTCAAATAAGTACAAGCCATCACTGGTCTGGAAGATGTTTGCCAGTTTAAGACGTAATAAAAAGAGTGCTTTATCATTCACTGTGAAATTTGTCCTGTGTCTATTATCTTATGTATCTGTTGTTTCTAAAACATATGGTATTGAAAGATTTGAGTTCTGATATCAAATCTGACTCTTAGTCACCTGAGTTGATCAAATTATGTTCTAGTTTCAATCAGTTTGCTTATTTGCAAAATCTTCATGCTGCAGTTGGAGCGATATTGTAGTTGAGGGGATTTAGAGGTCAAAATACTTCTAACTCACTTGCAGTTTTACATATCAGTCACATTTTTTAAAAACTCATCTAAATAATGTAGTGGTCATACTGCAAAATGGTAAGTGATTATTTTAATGTATGTAATAAACCCTCATATTCACCAAGTGTAAGGAAATCTTAATAAGATCAAAGTAAGAGCCATATTCCTATTAATTTAGCAAGTACAAATTGTATATTTGCATTTAATGATGAAAATTGATAATGTTAGGGTTATAAATTCCTATAATGACAGCATCTAAAACCTAGTAGTAAAAAACATATTGTCTATAAGAGATTTACCAACTGTTATTGGAAACGGTAACTACTAAAACCAACCCAAAAGCAACTATAAGAAGATAGAAGATACAAAAGTAGCAATAATAATAAAATCATTTAGAATTTTCCAATTTTGCCACAGATGATTACGTGGTTCAGAGAGATCAAGGATACATGCATGACCACAAGAGTTCTCTGAAGATGAAGGACCATTTGTTGACCAACTGTGCAAATCCATTCATGAAAGTAACAGCACTCTTTTTTTCACCCTGAGCCTTTTATCTTAAAATAAAAGTATAGAAATGTATAAACTATAAAGAAAAGTATATTTTGGCAACACACATACAGTCTACAATGATGAAACATGAAGAACATGGCCTCAATAAACACTCCCGTTACAAAAGGGAATACAGGTATTGATCGACTTACGACCTATGCAACTTACGACCATTCGACTTTATGACCACAATCGCTAGCCACGACTGCTCTGCGTCTGGCAGCGCAAACGTTGCCCAGCTGGGCGTTCGACAGTGCAGGCCAGCTTCCGGGCACTACCATCTCCGCGTGCATATAGCCTACTCAACTTACGACCAAATCGTGTTTCGACCAGTCCGTCAGAACTAATCGTGGTCGTAAGTCGAGCACTAGCTGTAGTGGGAGGCTTACAGCAGACAGTAATCTCTAGAAATTCTGAAATCTCACTGGGCAAATTTGTTGGGGACATTACCTTGAGGGTAGGAAAGCTTATTTGGTAAGGTCCACTTTCAGTTTCTTGGGAGGGATTCACCACTTTACTTTTGTTTTTTAATAGCTCTGGATTCTGCTGCTCAGGAACAGTCTTTCTTTGTCTCCATTCTACTGTACTGTTGTTGAAGAGGCAAAAAAGAAAACTCCATTCTTGGTAGCTGAATAGAGTTCTCAGCCTGTTTTCTGTCTGTTGAAAGTTGAGGGACCAGAGATATTTCATAATTAGAATAGTCCTGGATTCTTTGGACTCTTTAGATCAGGTTGGTGGTGCATTTGAAAATACAGCTTTTTCAAAAAGTTTTAACATTTTCTCTGTATTTGATACTAACCAACTCCATTTATTAAAGCTGTACTGATAATTTTTGAGGTATGTTTCTCTCATATATATGATCATAACCTATTTGAGTTCATTAAATGTTCTACTTATGCCATATTATTGTCACGGCAATAGCAGAAGCCTGAAGAAAGAAACACATTTGTACAAGCCTATCTATCTCAAGACTCTGGTTTATATCATATCCAGTAGCATTACATTGGCTAAAAGTAGTTACATGCCTATAAGCAATTTCAGAGGAGCACAAAAATATGTTTTCCCCATGTAGGTCAAAAGGGATGTAGTGACCATTTGCAAAATATTAATTCAATATACCAAACTTGCCATAAGAGTGATAAGCAGGATATTATAGAAGAAAATACACATTCAGTGATGTCACACTCACATCAGTGACAGTGATAAATTATACTCTGAAGACCAGAAATTAGTCATTTCTTATTGGCAATGGTGTAGGCATAATAGAAAGAATACAGTAAGACCAAATTTGAATCAAATAGGCTGTGTAATCTTGCACAAATTATGAATTAATTCGTACCTAGTTCTTCAGCTAAATGGGAGTATATTGCCTAGTTTAACACTAGTATAAAGGTTACATAAAGAGAAAACTACATTTTTATCATTATTTAAATGTTACATCCCTCTGATTTCTTCTGCTAACACACACATGTATTTGTTTTTCTCTTCATTTTAGCCAACCAAAAGGATCAGATTTGAAAGAGAATTTTTGTGAACCCTCATAGATATAGTAATATAAACAGTTCTGATGATTAAGAAAAGAAAATATTGTTCTAAAGGTTTCTATAATTAGGAATAATTATTTCATGTGATGATATATAAAATTGTGCACAGTTTGCATTGTGATTTGGCAAATACCTCAAGCACCACTAAGCATGTTCAGACTATATTTACAGTGAATATTTATATCAACTTTAATTGTGACACTGAAGATTGATTAAATAGGTTTTGGATTATGAACTTTCTCTAAGTGGAAAAAGATAATTCATATTAAACTGTGATAAAAACAAAACTATGCCCCCATTTTCATACAAAAGTCACAAAATCCTAGTATATCAATCTGCATAATGCATTTTCGATACAATCCACTAGGCTTCTGTGTTAAAAGGGCAATTTGAACATAGACCTAAATCTTCCCTTCTTTTCTAAATGCATAGTAATGCTATACAAAATGTATGAACACACATTAAATTACGTACTTGCATTTAATAAAGGAAAAGACAAAACAGAAAGGAAGCACCCAGTGGTGAGTGGGATATGAGGCTTCTTTGTCCCAGGGATTCTGAAATCAGCCTTGAGGGCTGGAGATTAAATGCCAAAGAACTATCTACAACAGATCCATATATAGTATAGGAGGAAGATGAAACTCTGAGTTCGTTTACATTTCTTGCAGAGAGGCTGGAGGTGAAGCTTAGACTTAGCACTTTCTTAGGAAAACATTGCTTGGCGATGGGATTGAAAATACTTTTTCTGAGACATGGTAGGATCATTATTCACTAAAAATTTTAGAGCCTGTTTTCCTTAGAGAACCCTCATAGTAGCAGTCATGAAACCACTGTTAGGGTAGTCTTACTACCCTAAGAAACTAGTCTTACAGTAGCAAGAGATACTTGTAACCAGTTCCAATGTATAAAGATCATACAGAACATATCTCAGACCAGAATGAAATAAAACAAGATGAAAAACAAAATAGAAGCAAAATAACCAGTCAACCAAATCAGTAATTTTTTTTTTTTTTTTTGAGATGGAGTCTTCCCCTGTTGCCAGGCTGGAGTGCAGTGGAGCGATCTCAGTTCACTGCAACCTCCGACCCCTGTTTCAAGCAATTCTCCTGGCTCAGCCTTTCAAGTAGCTGGGATTGCAGGCACGCACCACCATGCCCAACTAATTTTTGTATTTTTAGTAGAGATCAGGTTTCATCATGTTGGCCAGTATGGTTTCGATGTCCTGACCTCATGATCTGCTCGCCTGGGCCTCCCAAAGTGCTGAGATTATAGGTGTGAGCCACCTCACTCAGCCAAATAAAATTTTTAAATGTGTAATTACAATAAAACAACCTTCTAAATAGTCCGTAAGTTAAAAACGTTAAAATTGTAAAACATTTGCTTTATTTTTATTTTTAAATGTTTAACTTCTTCAGATTCAACAAGAATGTATTTAGAAGTAAACTCATGGCTTTAATTGCATTTGTAATACTGTATGAATATTTATAAATGAATTAGCTGACCATTGTATTTTAAAATAAACCTAGAAGAAAGTCAACAGAGTAAATTTTAAGAAAGAAAAGAAAAGAAATTAAAAATACTGAAATAGAATAGGGATAGATATACAGATCAATTCAATAGAATTGAAGAGTCTAGAAATAAAGCCACACATTTATTATCAATTGATTTTTCAGCAAGAGTGCCAAGGCAATTAAATGAGAGAAACAATTATCTTTTAAACAAATAGTACTGAGACAGCTCTATATATATCCACACAAAGCTGAGTTTGGAATCTATCTTCCACCATATAGGAAAATTAGCTTAAAAAGGAGCAAGGACCTAAATGTAAGAGATTAAACAATACAACTGTTTGAAGAATGCAGATGTAATCTTCAAGACCTTGGTTTAGGCATTTAAAAAAAAATACAACATTAGATGTACACAAATGTAATAAGGAAAAATAGATAAATTGAATTACATCAAAATGAGAAAATCTTGTGCTTCGAAGAACAGAATAAAGCAGCTCGGCATAGTGGCTCACACCTGTAATCCCAGGATTTTGGGAGGCTGAGGCAGGATTTCTTAAGGCCAAGAGTTTGAGAACAGCCTGGGAAATATGGTGAGACGCCTATCTCTACAAAAAAGTTTAAAAGTTAACCAGACATAATGGCATTTATCTGTAATCCTAGATACTCAGGAGGCTAAGGTGGGAGGATGGCTTGAGCCTAGGCTTCTGAGGCTGCAATGAGCTATGACTGCACCACTACATTTCAGCCTTGGCAAATGAGTAAGACCCTGTTTCTAAAAAGTAAACAAATAATTTAAAAAGAAAGTGAAAAGACACCTAACAAAATATGAGAAAATATTTACAAATTATATATCTGATACAAACTTGTATCTAGAATACATAAGAAACTTCTAAATTCAACAATAAAAAACATATGATGCCAAATAAGAAGTGGGCAAAAGATATGAATAGACATTTTTCCAAATAAGATTTAATAATGGAACAGGAGCAGTGGCATGCCTGTAATCCCAGCACTTTGGGAGGCCAAGGTGGGCAGATCTCAAGATCAAGAGATCGAGACCATCCTGGCCAACATGGTGAAACCTCATCTCTAAAAATAAAACTAGCTGGTTGTGGTAGCGCACAATGGTTGTCCCAACCACTCAGGAAGTTGAGACAGGAGAATCGCTTGAACCTAGGAGGTAGAGGCTGCAGTGAGCCCAGATCGTACCACCAGCGTGGTGGCAGAGTGAGACTAAAAAAAAAAAAAAAAAAAAAAAAAGAAAAATGAAAAAAATATTTAGAATGGCTAGTAGCCATATGAACATGCTCCACATCATTAATCAATAAGGAAATATGAATAAAAACCACAATAAAATACCACTTCACATTCATAAAATGACTGCAATAAAAAGGACAGACAAATCCCTAATGTTGGCAAAGATTTTGAGAAATTGGAACCCTCAAACTTTAATGATGGGAACGAAATACAGTATATCCACTTTAGTAAATGTTTTGGCAGTTTCTCAAAATATTAAACATAAAGTTACTATATGATATAGCAGTTTCACTTTAAGATATAGATCCAAGAGAACTGAAAATAGTTTACTCAAAAATTTATATAAAAGTGTGCGTAGCAGTATTAGTTATAATAGCCAAAAAGTGGAGGCAACCCAAATGTGCATGCACTTATCATAGTCAAAGGTGGTACACCTTTCCAATGGTATTTTATTACTCACAATAAGGAATGGAACACTGATACATGCTATGACATGGAAGAACCTTAAAACATCAAGCTAAATGAAACAAGTCAGTCATAAAATATGACAATGAATAATTCTACTTCTTTGAAAAATACAGAAGAGCCAAATGTATACAGACATAGGGTAAATTTGTGTTTGCTTAGACATGGAAGAGACAGGGAGAGGATGGAAAATAACTAATAATGGATACATGTATTTTTAAATAATAAAATGTTCCAAATTTAGATTGTAATGATGGCTGCAAAACTCCTTTAATATGCAAAAACCACTGAACTGTACATGGCAGTTAATTTTGTCACATTAATAGCTCATAGATATTTTCAAGTAAATGAAAATCCAAGCAAACACAAGAGAAATAATTTAGAAAACCAGTTTTATTATTTGAAAAGATTTATAAAATGATATAATTCTGGGAAGACTGTTCTGTAATAAGAGAGATGACACATTTTTCATTCTTAGGTAAGAAAGAAGAAACTTATCTACAAATCATTTATATTGAAGAGAAAAAAAGTATACTATGATGTTATTTTAAATCTTTATGGGTATAAAATTTATATAGCATGAAATTGACCCACCCCTTTTATGAATATAGTTCAATAATTTTAAGTACATGTATCGTTTTAACACCATTAACATAATCCAGCTTTAGAACATTTCCATAATGCCCCATCCAAATTCCCATGAGCCCAATCGCAGTCAAATCACACTCTGCCCTTAGCCCCAGGCTACTGATGATATGCCTTCTGTGTGTATAACTGTGCCTTTCCTGATATTTTATATAAATGAAATTATACATTATATAGTTTATATGTGCATGGCTTTGTGGCATTTGTGGGGTATGGATTTAAGTTAGCATAATATTTTTGAGGCTCATTTATATTATAACTTCTTTGTATCTGTATTTCATTTCTTTTTATTGTTGAATATTATTTCATGGCATGGATATGCTACATTTCCTTTATCCATTCTCCAGGATGGATATTTGGACTATTTTAAGTTTTGTCTATAATAAATAATGCTGCCATGAACATTTACATACAAATATTTGTTGAATATAGGTTTTCCTTCTTGTTAGATTCTTAGCAGTAAAATTGGTAGTTTTTATGTGTACTTATATGTAACTTTGTAGGAACCACAAAAATATATTCAAAATGATGATGGTTGTACTTTCTCCACATTTTCACCAACTTGTAAAATTAGCTGTCATTTGATTACAGCCATTGGGTATGTCTTATTGTGGTTTTAAGTTGTATTTCTCTAAAGACTAATGATCACAAACACTCTTCATATACTTATTCGCAATTTATAAGTCTTATAGTGAAATATTTATTCAAATATTTTACTTATTTTAAGCTAGGTAGTTGGTCTTATTAGTCAGTTGTAAGTATTCTTTATGTATTTTGGTTAACAGCCTTGTATTAGATATATAACTTGCAGATACTTTCTCTCACTCTATGAATCATATATTAATTTTTCTAAGTGTCAGAGTGTATTTTTTGTTTTAATATGTTTTAATTTTTGTGGGTACATAGTAGGTGTGTATATTTATGGGTTACCTGAGATGTTTTTATACGGGCATGCAATACATAATAATCACATCATAAAAAATGGGGTCTCCATCTCCTCAAGCATTTATCCTTTGTGTTATACATAATCCAATTATACTCTTTTAGTTATTTAAAAATGTACAATTAAATTATTACTGACAAAGTTACCACGATGTGCTATCAAATACTAGATCTTATTCATTCTTTTTAACTATTTCTTTTGTAGTCATTAACCATCTCCACCTCTCCTCAACCCTCCCATTATCCTTCCCAGCCTGTGATAACCATCCCTGTAACCTTCATCTCCATGAGTAAAATTGTTTTGATTTATAGATACTACAAACATGTGATAGCATGTGATATTTATCTTTCTGTGCCTGGCTTTCTTCACTTAGCATACTGACCTCTGGTTCCCTCCATTGTTCCAGAAGACAGGATCTCATTCTTGTAGATGACTGATTAGTACTCCATTGTGTATAATTATCACATTTTCTTTATCCATTCATCTTTACCACATTTTCTTGATCCATTCATCTGCTGATGAACACTTAGGTTGCTTCCAAATTGTGACTATTGTGAACAGTGCTACAATCAACATGGGAGTGCAGATAGATCTTTGATATCCTTGTATCTTTACTTTGGGTATATACCCAGCAGTGAGGTTGCTGGATCATATGGTAGCTCTATTTTACCTTTCTGAAGAACCTCAGACTTTTCTCCATGGTGATTGCATTAATTTACATTCCTACCAACAGTGTACAAGGTTTCTCTTTTCTCCACATCCTTGCCAGCATTTATTATTGCCTGTGTTTAAATGTAAGTCATTTTAACTGAGGGTGAGATGGTATCTTATGGTAGTTTTGATTTGCCTTTTTCTGATGATCAGCGATGAGCACCTTTTCATATGCCTGTTTGCCATTTGTACTTCTTCATCTGAGAAATTTCTATTCAAATATTTTGCCCATTTTAATATCAGGTTAATAGATTTTGTTCCCCTATAGAGTTTTTTGAGCTCCTTATATACTATAGTTGTTAATTCTGTGTCAGATGAGCAGTATGCAAATATCTTCTCCCATTCTGTGGATTGTCATCACTTTTTTGATTGTCCCCTTTGCTGTGCAGGAGCTTTTTACCTTGATATGATCCCATATGTATTTTTGCTTTGGTTGCCTGTGCCTATGGGGTATTAATCAAGAGATTTTTGCCCAGAACAGTGTCTTGGATAGTTCCCTTGATGTATTCTTGCAGTAGTTTCATAGGTTGAGGTCTTAGATATGCCTTTAATCAGTTTTGATTTGATTTTTATACGTGGTAAGAGATTTTCCATTCTTCTCTACATGAATATCCAGTTTCCCCTGCATCATTTATTAAAGAGACTGTCTTTTCCCCAGTATATGTTCTTGACAATTTCATTGAAAATAAGTTCACTATAGGTGCGTGGATTTGTTTCTGGGTTCTCTGTTCTGTTCCATTGGTCTATGTGTCTGTGTGCCAGTATCATCCTGTTTTAGTTACTATAGCTTTGCTGTATAATTTGAAGTCTGGTATTGGGATTCTCCCAGTTTTGTTCTTTTTGCTTAGGATATTTGGGCTATTCTGGGTCTTCTGCTGGTTCTACATAAATTTTAGGATTTTTCTTCTATTTCTGTGAATAATGTCATTAGTATTTTGCTAGAGATTGCAATGAATCTGCAGATTGCTTTGGGTAGTGTGGACATTTTTACATTATTGATTCCTCCAACCCATGAACATGGAACATATTTTAATTTATTGATTTCCTCTTCAATTTCTTTTATCAGTGTTTTATAGTTTTCATTGTAGAGTTCTTTCACTTCATTGGTTAAGTTAATTCCTAGGTATTTAATTTTATTTGTGACTATTGTAAATGAGGTTAGTTTTTTTATTTCTTTTTTTTTTTTCTTTGAGACAGAGTATCACTCAGTCACCAGGCACCAGGCTGGAGTGCAGTGCCACAACCTTGGCTCACTGCAACCTCCGCCTCCTGAGTTCAAGCAATTCTCCTGCCTCAGCCTCCCGAGTAGCTGGGACTACAGGCACGTGCCACCATGCCCAGCTAATTTTTTTTTTTTTGTATTTTTAGTAAAGACAGGGTTCCACCATGTTGGCTAGGATGGTCTCGATATCTTGGCCTCGTGATCCACCCGCCTCAGCCTCCCGAAGTGCTGAGATTACAGGCATGAGCCACCATGCCTGGCCTCTAGTTTTTGAGTATTACAGATAAAGCTCCTGTGAACACTCATGGATATATATTTCATTTTTTCTTGGGTAAATACCTAGGAGTGGTATGAGTGGGATGGCTGGGTCATATGTAGGTGAATATTTAACTTTTTTTTGGCATTTTAGGTTTTGGGGTACATGTGAAGAACATGCAAGATGGCTGCATAGGTACACACATGGCAGTGTGATTTGCTGCCTTCCTTCCCATCACCTATATCTGGCATTTCTCCCCATGCTATCTCTCCCCAACTCCCCACCCCCCACTGTCACTCCCCTATTTCCCCCCAACAGACCCCAGTGTGTGATGCTTTCCTTCCTGTGTCCATGTGTTCTCATTCTTCAACACCCGCTTATGAGTGAGAACATGTGGTGTTTGATTTTTTGTTCTTGTGTCAGTTTGCTGAGAATGATGGTTTCCAGGTTCATCCATGTCCCTACAAAGGACATGAACTAATTGTTTTTTATGGCAGCATATTATTTCATGGTGTATATATGCCACATTTTCCCTGTCCAGGCTATCATTGATGGGCATTTGGGTTGGTTCCATGTCTTTGCTATTGTAAACTGTGCTGCAATGAATATTCACGTGCATGTGTCCTTATAGTAGAACGATTTATAATCTTTTGGATATATACTCAGTATTGGGATTGCTGGGTCAAATGGAATTTCTATTTCTAGGTCCGTGAGGAATCGCCACACTGTCTTCCACAATGGTTGAACTAATTTACACTCCCACCGTGTAAAAATGTTCCTATTTCTCAACATCCTCTCCAGCATCTGTTGTCTCCAGATCTTTTAATGATTGCCATTCTAACTGGTGTGAGATGGTATCTCAATGTAGTTTTGATTTGCATTTCTCTAAGGACTACTGATGATGAGCATTTTTTCATATGTTTGTTCGTCTCATGTATGTCTTCTTTTGTAAAGTGTCTGTTCATATCCTTTGCCCACTTTTCTTGTAAATCTGTTTTAGTTCTTTGTAAATTTTGGATATCAGCCCTTTGTCAGATGGGTAGACTGCAAAATTTTTTTGCCCATTCTGTTGGTTGCTGATTCACTCTAATGACTGTTTCTTTTGCCGTGCAGAAGCTGTGGAGTTTGATTAGGTCCCATTTGTCTATTTTGGCTTTTGTTGTCAATGCTTTTGGCGTTTTGGTCATGAAGTCCTTGCTTACGCCTATGTCCTGAATGGTTTTGCCTAGATTTTCTTCTAGGGTTTTTATGGTGTTAGGTCTGATGTTTAAGTCTTTAATCTATCTGGAGTTAATTTTAGTGTAAGGTGTCAGGAAGGGGCCCAGTTTCTGCTTTCTGCACATGGCTAGCCAGTTTTCCCAACACTGTTTATTAAACAGTGACTCCTTTCCCCATTGCTTGTTTTTGTCAGGTTTGTCAAAGATTGGATGGTTGTAGATATGTTGTGTTGCCTCCAAGGCCTCTTTTCTGTTCCATTGGTCTATATCTCTGTTTTGGTACCAGTACCACACTATTTTGATTACTGTAGCCTTGTAGTATAGTTTGAATTCCGGTAGTGTGGTGCCTCCCACTTTCTTCTTTTTGCTTAGAATTGACTTGGCTCTGTGGGCTCTCTTTTGGTTCCATATGAAGTTTAAGGTGTTTTTTTCCAGTTCTGTGAAGAAGGTCATTGGTAGCTTGATGGGGATAGTGTTGAATCTGTAAATTACTTTGGGCAGTATGGCCATTTTCACAATATTGATTCTTCCTAACCATGAACATGGAATGTTTCTCCATCTGTTTGTGTCCTCTCTTATTTCGTTGAGCAGTGGTTTGTAGTTCTCCTTGGAGAGGTCCTTTATGTTTGCTGTTAATTGTAGTCCTAGGTATTTTATTCTCTTTGTAGCAATTGTGAATGGCAGTTCATTCTTGATTTGGTTCTCTTTAAGTCTGTTATTGGTGTATAGGAATGCTTGTGATTATTCACCATTGATATATAGAAATGCTACTAATTTTTGTGTGTTGATTTATTATCCTGCAACTTTATTGAATCTGTTTAACAGTTCTAATAGTTTTTTGGTGGAGTCTTTAGGTTTTCCCAAATATAAGACCATATCATCTACAAACAAGCACAATTAGATTTCTTTCTTTTTAATTTGAATGTCCTTTATTTCTCATCTGATTGCCTGAGTGCGGACATCTGGTGCTGTGTTGAGTAACAGTGGTGACAATGGGCATTCTTGTTATGTTCCAGATCTTAGAGAAAAGGCTTATTGTTTCTCCCATTCAGTATGGTACTAGCTGTGGGTCTTTTATATATGCCTTTTATTACATTGAGTTATGTTGCTTCTATACCCAGTATTTTAGGGCTTTTATTATAAAGTGATGTTAAATTTTATCAAATGTTTTCTCACCATGATTATGTAATTTTTTTCCCTCACTCTATTGATGTGATGTATCACATTGACTGACTTGCATATGTTGAATCACCCTTGCATCCCAGGGATAAATTCCACTTGTATCTAAGGAATTTTACATTAATTCCAGATTTTCCAATTTGTTGGCATATACTTGTCAGAGAAAATGCTTAATATTATTTCATTTTTTAATGTTTTAAGACTTGTTTTGTAACTTAACATATGGTCTATTCTTGAAAATGACCTACATGCTTAAGAAAAGGATTTGTATTCTATAGTTGTTAGATAAAATATTCTGTAAATATCTATTAGGTCCATTTGGTTTATAGTACAGATTAACTCTAATGTCTCTTTGTTGATTTTCTGTTGATAAGATATATCCAATGCTGGAAGTGGGGTATTGAAGTCTACAGCTATTATTGTATTGTGGTCTATATCTCTCTTTAGCTCTAATGATATTTGTTTTATATATCTAGGTGCTCCATTGTTGGGTGCATATATATTTTTATATACTCTTGCTGGTGAATTGATCGCTTTATCATTATATAGTTACTGTCTTTGTTGTTTCATATTTTTTGTCTTGAAATCCATTTTGTCTGAGTATAGTTCTTCCTCTTTTTTAGTTTCCATTGGCATGAAATATCTTTTTCTATCCCTTTATTTTCAGTTTATGTATGTCTTAATAGGCAAAATGCATTTCTTGTAGGTGAAAGATCATCAGATCTTGTGTTTTTATCCATTCAGCCAGTTCATTTTTTTACTGGAGGATTTAGGCCGTTACATTCAACGTTATTATTGATAAGTAAGAACTTACTACTGCCATTTTGTTATCTGTTTTCTGACTTTTTGTGGTCTTCTATTCCTTTTTTTATTGCTTCCTTTCTTCCTTTTAGTGAAGGTGATTTTCTCTGGTGATAGGATTTAGTTTCTTGCTTTTTATATTTTGTGTGTATGTTGTAACCTTTTTTGGTTTGAGGTTACCATGATACTTGCAAATACTGTCTTACAACCCATTATTTTAAACTGATAAAACACTATTTGCATAAACAAATAAGCAAAAAGAAAATTAACAATGACTCTATGCCTTAACTCAATTCCCCCTCTTTTTAAACTTTTGTTATTTCTATTGACATCTGATTGTACCATATATATCTTGAAAAGTTGTTGTAGTTATTATTTTTCATTGGTTTATGATTGAGTCTTTCTACTTAAGATAGAAATAGTTTATACACCTCAATTACAGTGTTATAATATTCTCTTTTTATCTTTGTAGTTACTATTACCAGGGAGTTTTGTATCTTTAAATGTCTTCTTATTACTCATTAATGACCTTTTCTTTCTGATTAAAGTACTCCCTTTAGCACCAAGACCTGGTGTTGATGAAATCCCTCAGCTTTTGACTGTCTGGGAAAGTCTTTGTTTCTTCTTCATGGTTAAAGGACATTTTTGCTGAACATACTATTCTAGAGTAAAATATTTTTTTTCCTTCGTGACCTGAAAATATTGGGATTCACTCAGGGTGGTTGGCAAAATATTAGGGGAAATATTAGGGAAAGCTATAAGATGTAGTCTTAAACCTTTTGGAAGACTGAAAGGTTTCTAATGATGGGATGGGTTTCTGACAATCCTTACATTAGAGCATTAGGTCATAGGGTGAAGATTAAGGATAATAGAAGCTTCCCCAGTTAAGTCTTTTTACCCCACATTCCTTTGTCTCTGTTTATTCATGTAAACTTTGTGCCAGATGGTCCTCTCGAGAGGAGGTCGAAGGGGGATTACCTGTTAATGGTGTTTACTCTGGGCTCCTTCTGTGAAACCACTCTTTTAACCATGTTAATTCTCCACAAGCATGTTGACTTAGAATCTCTGTTATTAAATCTATACTGAATAAATGCAAAGGGACAGGGAGTAGGGGTCAGTTAGCCACAGTCACCCTCTAAGAGCAGCTGGCGACCTCCTTGGTCCACTTGATCACTGTACTTTGTGTGTGTATGAGTGTATTTAGTCATTCGTCGCTGAGACAGGGTCTGCAGGATGGACCTCCACAGGTGGTGATCAATGTCTTATAAATATGTCATGCCACTCTCTCCTGGCCTGTAAGATTTCTAATAAAAAGTCTGCTGCTATATGTATTGGAGCACCATTGTATATTATTTGTTTCTTTTCTCTTGCAGCTTTTAGAATCCCTTCTTTATTCTTGACCTTGGTCATTTGATTATTAAATGCCTTGAGATAGCCTCTTTTGGTTAAATTTGATTGCTGTTCTATAACCTTCTTGTACTTGTACTTTGATATCTTTCTTTAGGTTTTAGAAGTTCTCTGTTATTTTCTTGTTTAATAAGCTTTCTGCCCTTATCACGGTCTCTACTTCCTCTTTTAAGGTCGATAATTGAGATTGGCATTCTGTTCTTAGAGGTGGCATTCAAAACACAAGGCACATTCCTTCCCACCCATTCCATTGATTTTGAAAAGTGGAAGAGCCTCATCTCATGGCCACCATCACCACAGGCCCATGAGGCGTGCTAGACTACCACTGATGTTCATGTTAAGGCACAGGGACTCTTAAGTCAGTTTGTGTTAAATGCTGCCTGTCTTGGGACTCACACTTTGGGGCAGTGGGTTCTCCTCTGGCCCAGGACAGGTTCAGAAATGCTGTGTAAGAGCCAAGTTCTGGATTCAGGAATCCTAAGAGCCTGTCTGGTGCTCTACCTTTCTGTGGCCAAGCTGGTACCTAATATGTAAGAAAAAGTCCCCTTTACTTTTCCCTCCACTTGAGAAAAGTGGAGGGAATCTCATCCCTTAGCCACCACAACTAGAAATGTGCTGTCTCACCTGAAGGCAGCTTGTCTCAGAGGCTCACCCAAGGCCCTTAATGTAGTACCTAGGTATTGCTGCTGGTTGTTCTGGGCCCAAGGACACTTAAGTTAGCAGGTGATGAATCCTGTCATGACTTGGTTTTACTCTTCAAGGCAGTGGGTTGCATTCTTGCCCACACTGTGTCTAGGAATGTCATCTGGCAGCTAGGGCTTGGAAAGGGGGCCTCATGACTCTGATTGCTGCCCTATCCCTCTTTCTCTGAGCTGGTACCCAAAATGCAAGACCAAGTGCACCCTACTTTTCCTCTCCTCAAGCAAAGGGAGGGTCTTTTTTGGAGCCGTAAGCTGTGCAGCCTGGGGTTAGGGGAGGAGTGATGACAGCACTCCCTTAGACACCCCAGCTGCTCTCTCAGTATGTCATGTGCCCACCAGTCCACTGTCTATGAGCTCAGTTCGGCACTAGGACTAACCTAGGATTTGCAGTCTTAGAGGCTGACACAGCCTTTCAAATTTATATAGGGCCCCAGGACAATTTGGCTTGCAAAGCCGAGGCCTGGCGGAGCTCAGGTTCGGACTGCTGGGACTGGATATTCCCCTCTTGCTGGGGTTGGTTTAAATGCTCCCTCCATGGGCAGGCATTTTATGATTTTGGTCAGATTTTGTTTTCTACTATAATAGGGCAGCACTGACTTTAATGTCTCACAATTGCTGCAGTCTCCTTCTCCCCAGTGCACAAAAATGCTCTCCACACCATGCTATGGCTACTGGGGGATATGGAAAAGAGTTGTGTTGGTAATTCAACACTGTTTTTCCTAACTCTTCCATATCCCTTTCAGTGATAGCAAGTTAAAACCAGGTAGTGTGAGCGCTCACTTGGTTTTTGGGTCTTCTGAAGGTGATTTTTCAGTTGTTAAATCGCTATCCTTGCAGGGCAGTGGGAGGGACAGCCAGTGGAATCTTCTATTATGTCATCTTGCTCTGTCTCTCCTACTTAAAGCACAATTTTATTTGTATTTTAATGAAGTCCAATTTATAATTTTTTTATTATTTCATGGTTTGTACTTTTGCTATTGTATCTGAACTCTTCGTCTAATTCAAATTTAAGATTATTTTCTTCTATTTTTTCTTTTTAAAAGTTTGCAGTTTTAGTGCTTATATTTAGAACTATGAGCTACCTTGAGTTAATAATTCATATACAGCAGAAGGTAAGATATATATATATATTTTGTTTTGTTTTGTTTTTGCTTTTTCATGTGGGTATCCATATGTTTCAGCACAACTTGCTGAAAAAACATTCTTTCCTATTAAATTATATTGCTATCTTTGTTAATAATTGACTGACCATAAATTTCAGAGTTTATTTGTAGACTATCAATTCAGTTTAATTGATCTATGTGTCCATCTACATGCTAATATCATACTATTTTAATTACTATAAATTTAGAGTATTATAACCAGGTAGTATAAGTCATCTGCCATTTTTCTTCTTTTTAAAAATTTTTTTAATATTCTGTGTCCCTTGAGTTTCTATATACATTTTAAGATTAGCCTGTCAATTACTGCAGAATATACTGCTATGATTTAGATAGGAATTTAATGAAATCTATAAACAATTTGGATAAGATTACTGTTTTCATTATAGTAGTTTCTACAATTCATGAAAATAGACAGTCCCTCTGTTTATTTACATCTTCTATAGTTCCTGTCAGCACTATTTTATAGTTTTTAACATATAAATATTATATGTTAAATTTATTCCTAAATATGTATGCCTTTTTATGCCATTGTTAGTCAAATTGTTTTCATAGTTTCATTTTTCAGATTGCTTTTGACTAGTATATCACTTAATTAAACACATAAACGAACTTAGTTTTCTAGAACAAATTCAATACTCTAAGACATGCATATAAATCATCATACAATTATACTTAAAATATAATTAAACATATTGATTTGGAGATGTGTTGTGAGGATGAATATTCTTGCAATGAGTATTTTTCTGTTTACTTTCATGTAATCTTTGTTTTAACTCTAAAATGTTTTTCCTTTTTGTGTCTGTTCCCAATTATAAGAGTATTTCATAAAGAAAAGATGGACATATACATTTGATGAGGCTCCAACACAGCTTTCTTACTTTACATGGATATCAACTGTACCTACCATCAATCCTATTAACATAAAATCATATCCCTGTAATTGCTAAATTCACTCAAGTCTAGAGAATTCTAACCATTCTAAGCAGTTTTCCATGTCTCAACCTGAGACTTTTACTTGGGGACTATTACAGGAGAAAAGTTTCTTTTTGATAAAAACCTTACAAATTTAATAGGTAAAGAACTACTTTGCAAATGGAACTACCCGATAAAATATACTGAATAATAACTATTTTTAGAAGTCTCAGAAAATTTTTCAACATATGTTCACATTACAGCTAATCTGGAAGTCAGTAGACTTACACTATATGTAATTCAAGAAATAACCAAAGAATTAGCTATGGTCTCAGAATCCCTACGAGCAAAAATTTCCAGGACTTGGGTAGAATAATTGGAGTAGAGCCCTTAAGTGTCCAATTTAATATTTTTAAACTGCTAGTTAAAATTTTTCAATACCTTTTAAAAACTGAAGCCAAGGAAGTTCTTCAGAAAACAGTAGTCAGGAAAAAAATATATAGGAAAAAAAATATATATATATATCTTATACCAGTGCCTGTAATATGTTAAGCTTATATATATATATATATATATATATATATATATGTAATCTAATATTCAAGAATATAGCTTTGTCAGATATACAGAACAATTAGCAAATTAACAATCATTACTCCAAACCTAAACATAGCATGTTGGTTCCATATGAATACAAATTCAGTTTTAGATGGAGTCTCTCTCTGTCACCCAGGCTGGAGTGCAGTGGCACCATCTCAGTTCACTGCAGCCTCTGCCTTTCGGGTTCAAGAAATCCTCCTGCCTCAGCCTCCCAAATAGATGGAACCATAGGTGCACACTGCCACGCCAGGCTCATTTTTTATATTTTTTAGCCTTGACAGGGTTTCACTCTGTTGGCCAGGATGGTCGTGATCTCCTGACTTTGTGATCTGTTCGCCTTGGCCTCCCAAAGTGCTGGGATAACAGGAGTGAGCCACAGCACCTGTCCACAAATTCTTTACTATAATATATTGTATGCTCAGCTTTTATTAAGGTTCCCATTAATAAGTATAAGTATGCTTATTTGTTTTCACTTGGAAGAAAAGTCAGCAGCTTACCTGGACAGTTATTCCCTCGGGATGTATGAAGTCCTCTACTATTTCTTCCAAGTCTCATATCAAACATTTAAATGCTCTGATCCAAACTACTGATGACTTTTTAAAATGTTTTACTGATTTGGACAGTCCAGCAATGACTTTATCTACTCACTGATGTATGGGCACATAGCTTCTGTTTTAATTTTTTAATTTGGCAGATAGCATTGTATGTTTTTATTGTCCAATAGAGCTTCTAAGAAAATTCTTGAAACTCCAATTCTGGTAGACGACAGCTTATTATCTCCGTTTCCGTACTTCGTTGAGGGAAGGACATTATCTAAAGAGAGATCACCTATAATTCAAAATTACTCAAGGTGGGCCAACTATGCAATATAAATGTGAAAATCAAATATTTCTGAACTAGCAATTCCTCTTTCTTATTTTACTAAATTAAACATCAGAGAACCAATCCCATTGAACTCAGAAAACTAAAATACCATCACTAATCTCAAAATGTCTCTAACATCCACTTATAGTCTCTCTAGTTATCATAAATCTTATTTTTTATAAGTAAATAAAATGTTACATCTTACTCTGAATTTACTTAACAATATGACATACTTAAAAGACTTATAAGCCACTGTTATCCTATCCCTAAATCCAGTAGCCAAGATTTATCCTTTTTACTGTAAGTTTCTTAAATATGCTGCTTGGTTGTTGCTGTTTTATATATCTTTGTAAAATATTTAGCTTTCAATGATAAAGGCAACATTTTTAGTATCTCCAGGCAAAGAGATGACATAGATTTTATAATTTAAAACAATTAGATCTCATCATACTCTCAAATATTCAACCAGTTCTGTCTGTTTTACTAAGATAGACTCCACTTGATCATAACGTGTAATTTAAAATATATTTTTGGGTATGGTTCGGTAATATTTTGTAGAGAGTACTTTCACATACATTAATGAAAAGCATCAGTTTATAGTTTTGCTTTATTGTAATTTTGTGTCTAGCTTTGGTATAGGGTAATGTTGGTCTCACGAGCCATTGATGTTTGATTTAATTTCTTACATTTGTGTGAGTGTGTATGTATATGTATTACTCCATTCTTGCACTGCTATAAAGAAATACCTGAGACTGGGTGATTTATAAAGAAAAGAGGTTTAGTTGGCTCATGGATCCACAGGTTGTACAGGCAGCATGGGCACTTACAATCATGGCAGAAGGCAAAGGGGAAGCAGCTCGTCTAACTTGACTGGAGCAGCAGGAAGAGAAAAGGGGAAGGTTCTACACACTGTTAAACAACCAGATCTCATGAGAACTTACTATCAACAGAAAGCAAGGGGATATCTGCCTCCATGATTCAATCACCTCTCACCAGGCCCTTCTTCCGACACTGGGGATTACAGTGTCACATCAGATTTGGTGAAAGGGCACAATTCCAAACCATATCATTTTGTCCCCTTATATGAGTTTTGATAGTTTGCATCTTTCAAGAAATTGGCCTATTTCATCTAAGTTATCATATTTGTAGGCATAGTATTTTTCAAAGTATTCTTTTATCATTTAAATGTCCAGGATATGAGTAGTAATGTCCCTTTTCACATCTTATATTGTTAATTGTATCTCTCCTCTCCTGCTTGTTTGCTTTTAGCTTGGCTAGAAGTTTATCATTTTATTGGTCATTTCAGAGAACCAACTTTAGACATTGCTAAAAGTCAAACAATGTAATTTATCACATCAGCAGGCTGAAAAAGAAAAATTACATGTCTTATCAATAGATACAGAAAAACCATTTGACAAAATACAACAGTCATTTGTGATAAAAATTCTCAACTTGCATTATAGAGGAACATCCTCTAATTGAAAAAGGACATCTACAAAGAACCTACAGCCAACATCATACTTCACAGTTAAAAAAACTGGACAATTTCCCCTCATATTGAGAGAAGGAAAGGATATTATTTTTTTGCCACTCCTATTCATCATTTTAGTATCCTTGGGAGTGCAATAAATTAAATTGTACTAGAATTCAATTGAATTGAATCCTAGATAGTTCAATAAGACAATGAAAGGAAATAAAATGTATACAGATTGTCAGGGAAGAAACATAAATTTTTATGTTCGCAGATGACATGGCTGTCTATGTAGAAAATACAAAAGAAAAGACCAAAATAATTCTGGAAGTAATAAGTGAGTCTAGCAAGATCACAGAACATGAGTTTAATATATAAAAGTCAATTGCTTTCATATATGCCGGCAATGGTGATTGAAATTTAAAATAAGACATACTATTTATAACAATAAAAGTGAAAAGAAAGAAATGCTTATGTATAATTCTAACGAAATATATACTGAGTTATATACCATAGTACTCTGATAAAATAAATAATATCTAAACAAATGGAAATATGATCCATGTTTGGACTGAGAGATTCAATATTGTTAGGATGTCAATTCTTGTCAACTTGATCTATAGATTCAGAGCAATCACAATGAAAATCCTAGTCAGCTATTTTGTTAGTTAACAAACTGATTTGGAGGTTTACGTGGAGCATTTTGGGAGTCCAGGATGGGAGGATTGCTTGAGCCCGGGAGTTTTCCACCACCCTGGGCAACATAGTGAGACCCCATCTTTGTAAAAAATCAAAAAGCCCCAGGAGGGGAGCATCACACACTGGGGTCTGTGGTGGGGAACTAGGGGAGGGACAGTGGGGGGAGGGGGGTGGAGAGTTGAGGAGGGATAACATGGGGAGAAATGTGAGATATAAGTCATGTATGTACCTATGCAACAATCTTGCATGTTGTTCACATGTACCCCAAAGCCTAAAACAGCTTTATACATATACATATATATATATATATATATGTATATATATATATATTTATAAAATAAATAAGTCCCAACAGGCTTGATGGTGAAAACCTGTGGTACTAGCTTCTCAGGATGCTGAAGTGGAGGATTGCTTGAGCCCAGGAAATTGAGACTGTAGTGAGCCAAGACTGAGCCCTTGTACTCGAGCCTAGGTAACAGAACATGATTCTATGTTAAATAAATAAATTTTACATAGAAAGCCTGAAGACCTAGAATAGTCAACAATATTGGAACAGTACCAAAATGTTGCAGGAATCACACCAAGAGACTTCAAAGCTTACTCTAAAGAAACAGTAATCAAGACTGTGTAGGATTCAGAAAAAACTAGGTAACTATATTTATGAAACAGAATAGAAATAGACTTAAATTGATATAGAAGTGATCTTTGAATTTGGGGCAAAGATAATTTCCTGGAGAAAGAATAGTTTTTTTCAACAGGATACTGGAACAATTAAATGTTGAAAGGAAGAAGAATGGGAGTAGGGAGGGAGGGAGGGAAGGAAGGGAGAGAGGGAAGAAGGAAGGCAGGAAGTCTCAGACTGTACATCTTTCTAAAAATTAAAATAGATCATGAGCCTAAATATAAAGTGAAAATCTATAAAATTTCTAGGATAAACTATATAATAAAATGTACATGAATGTGGGTCTACTAATTTTTTTGATACAACATCAAAAGCATGACTATAAAAATCAGTAAGTAGGACGTTATTAAAATTTAAAACTTTTCTTCTGTAAATGGTGCTGTTAAAAGAATAAAAAGCCAAGCCACAAACTGGTAGAAAATATTCCCAAAACATAAATCTGATAAAGGGCTTGAGTCTAATATGTACAAAGAACTAACACTCTTAGTTTCATTTTTTAATTATTAGTCATTTATTTTTAAGTTGTTTATTTCATTTTCATTTTATTTTTAAGTTGTTTGTTTTATCTTCAACTCTTAGTTTTAAGAGTTGAAAAATAAACAGCTAGTAAAAGATGGGTGAATCATCTGGACAAATACCTTACCAAAGAAGGCATTCAGACAGCATGTAGACTTAAGAAAAGATGCTGAATTTCTCATTTTAAAATTTAAATTAAAACAACAATGAGATTCCTATTGCATATTTATTAGAATAAATAAAAACCAATCAAATAAACCAAGAAGAAACACACTAATTAGGTAACATTAGCAATTGTTGGCAAGGGTGCAGATCAACAGGAACCCCGATTGCCAGTAGAAATTTAAAATAAGAAAGCTCTTTGAAACACACTTTCACGGTTTCTTACAAAGCTAAACATAGTCCCACCATAGGATTTAGCAATTCTAATTTTAAGCATTTGCCCATGAGCTGGAAACTTATGTTCTCACAAAAACCTGTATGGAAGTGTTTATAGCAGTTTATTCATAAATTCTCCAAACCAGAAAATATAGATACTCTCTTCAATAGGCAAATGGATAAACAGATGATGGTATATCCATTCAATGAAATATTATTCCATGATAAAAATGAATGAGGTATCAAGTCATAAAAATACATAAATGGGTACTAAATTCATACTGTTAAGTGAAGTAGCCAGTCAGAAAATTTATGTATTGTATAATTCCGTTTATGTGACAGTCTGGAAATTGCAAAACTATAATGCAGTTGCAAAATCAGTGATTGTAGGGGCTGAGAAGGATGCACTGGAGGGTTGAATTGGTGAAGCACAGGACATTTTTTAGGGCAGTGACACTATTCTGTATAATACTGTAATGTTGGCTACATGCCATTAAGCATTTCTCAGTTCACAGAACTTTCCATAAGAAAAAAAAAATGAGCCTTACTATATGCAAATTGAAAAAACTGTTTATACAGTTAGGGTGTCCCAGAACAGAACGCTGAATGTAAAAGAAGCTATTAAACTGTTGTCTTGATCTGTTTTGTGTTGTTAAAATAGAATACCTGTTAGCTGGGCATGGTGGTGCGTGCCTGTAATCCCAGCGACTCAGGAGGCTGAGGCAGGAGAATTGCCTGAACCCAGGAGGCGGAGGTTGCGGTGAGCCGAGATCACGCCATTGCACTCCAGCCTGGGTAACAAGAGCGAAACTCCGTCTCAAAAAAAAAAAAAAAAAAAATAGAATACCTGAGACTGGGTAATTTACACAGAAATGGGGTTTATTTAGCACATTTGTGTAGGCTGGGAAGTTCAAGAGCAAGGCCTTGAACTTGATGAGGGCTTTTATGCTCTATCACAATGGCGGAGAAGATAAAAGGACAGAGTTGGACACATCTGCATAAATTAATGTTTAGTAAATAAATTTCTTTATTTTATGTTTTAAAGACAGGGTCTTTCTCTGTTGTCCAGGCTGGAGTACAGTGGCACAATCATAGCTCACTGCAGCCTCAGCCTCCTGGGTTCAAGTGTTCCTCTCATTTTAGCCTCCTGAGTAGGATTGTAGGCACACACCACCACACCTGGCTAATTAAAAAACAGTCTAGAGACAGGATCTCACTATGTTGCCCAAGCTGGTCTTAAGCTCCTGGCCTGAAGCAATCTTCCCACTTCAGCTTCCCAAAGTGCTAGGATTACAGGTATAAGCCACTACACCAGACCTATAGGAGTATTCATACATATGTGTAAATGCAAACATTAGTACACACATACACATGTTTTTGTTCTCTCAACTGATGGCGTTTAGAAGCAACCAACACCTCAAGAGCCATGAGCATACTAAGTGCCCAGATCTTGGTTTCTGAAATGATTTTCCAGTAAAAGGAACAAGTGCTCCAAGTGGATTCTTAGAGCAATAGCTGATTCTAGGAATGAGACCACACACACACACACACACACACACACACACACACACACACGTGCATATAATGCATGTACTTGTATTTTGTCTCATTCCTAGAATATACACACACATACATATATACAAACGTATGTGTGTATATATATAGAGAGAACCCTATTATCTTATAATGCCAGAAAGTGAGGAAGTTATTAAATCAAAACATGAAGAAACAAAAAAATCAAAGCAAAATTGAAAGTAATAGGTGTATATAAAAGGGACATAGGAACCAACTAAAAAAGCTCTTCATGGCCAAAGCTGGAAAAAAATAGTAACTAAACAGAAGCATTTACTAATAATCTTCAGTATAAGATAATTAACCATAGACTTTTTTTTTTAATTTTAATAGCTTTAGGGATACAAGTAATTTCTGGTTAAACAGATAAATGTTATAGTCATCAAGTCTGTGCTTTTACAATACCTATCCTCTAAATAGTGTGCATTTTACTTACCATGTAATTTTTTATCCCTAATCCCTCTTCTACCATTCCCACTTCTGAGTCTCCAGTGTCCATTATACCACTCTCTGTAAGCCTTTGCGTACCCATAGCTTAGTATAAGTGAGAACATATGGTATTTGGTTTTCTGTTACCAAGTTATTTTGCTTAGGATACGTGTGTGTGTGTGTGTGTGTGTGTGTATATATATATATATATATATATATATATATACACATATATATATATACACCACATTTTCTTTATCCACTCATTTGTTGATGGGTGCTTAGGTTGATTCGATATCTCTGCAATTGTGAATTGTTCTGTGATAAACATATGGGTACAGGTGTCTTTTTAATATAATAATGTCTTCTCCTTTGGGTAGATAGCTAATAGTAGAGTTACTGGTTAGATTGGTAGATCTACTTTAAAATATTTGAGAAGCCTCCATCTGTTTGCAATAAGGGTTGTACTAACTTACATTGCCACAAACAGGGTACAGGTGTTACATTTTCACTGTATCCACTCCAAAAAAAATTTTTTTTTTGACACTTACATGATGGCCATTATGACTGGGATAAGATGGTATCTCATTGTGATTTAATTTGCATTTAACCCTGATGATTAGTGATGTTGATTTTTTAAATATAATTTTTTTGTACATTTGTATATTTTCTTTTGAGAAATGTCTGTTCATGTCATTTGCACCCATTCTCATATAAATCAATAATGAAATAAATTAACAAATAGGTGCAAAGACATACATCTCCTCCAAAAACATCCAAATTATTTGTGTAGATATTCTTCCCTTAATGATGTAGAATGTAACTCGCCACTCTAAGAATGAGCTTAGCATAGTGATTTCTTTTCAAAGTGTACGGTATGGAAAGAGGGAGAATCCTGACAAATAATACCTCAGCCAGGTAATCTAGGTGTACATCACCTAACCTTGGTAAATCATCTTGATATTATGTAACCTTAATATAAAGTGATAAGAATGAGACTTTATCTCTGTGATCTTCCTACAAAAACTGTGTAGCTGCAGTCTAATCATGAGTAGATTATCACATGAATCCAAAGGAAGGACATTTCACCAAAATGTTTGATCTCTCCTCGTCAAAACTGTCAAGGTCATCAAACACAAGGAAAGTCTGAGTCAAGAAAACCTTACGGAGATATGATGAATAAATGTAATATAATATCAACATAGGATCTGGAATGAAAAAAGACATTAGGTAAAAAGTTTAGAAATGTGAACAAATTACATACTGTAGTTAATTATAATGCATCAATCTGGTACTTTTGACAAATGTACCATACTAAATGTAAGGTGTTAACAATAATGGAAACTGGATGCAGGCTATATGGAAACTCCCTGTATAATCTAAATAATATTTCCTGTAGATCTAATAGTGTTCAAAATAAAACATTTATTTAAAAAAAAAAAGGCTTCAATGAAATTCCAATAGTCATTTAAGCAGCAAAATACATTTGCCAATAATGGACCAAACACTAAAACACTTAGAAATGGTCGTACCTGTAAATGATTGAGTCCTAAATAAAACTATTTGGAAAGGAAGAAGTTGAGGGATTTGGAGTTAGCATGTAAGCCATAAAGACCAATGAGAACAAGAGAGAAAGTACAGAAGAAAAATATATTAACAAAACTCTGGAGCCATATGCACATTTTATGCTGAGGATAGTTTTGTACACACTCCACAAAGCTGATGTTCAGTTTGTCTGAAGAGGATGGGGATGAGGGATGAAAATTATCTCTGGAAACTACAGGGAGGTATTGGCAGTGTATGGGTCAATTTGGGGACAGAATGCCACACAAGCTTTAGTTACAAATATGTTTGTCTCTAAATTACATAAAATCCATTCCTATTCTTTTTTAATATAAAAATGAATACATTTCATAAGAAATCAGTTTGTTTAGGACCCAAACAGGATTTTCAAACAATGCAAATGAAAATCTCAATGAAATCGATTTTTTCTCTTTAGCATAAATCACAGAAAAACTCAGTATTCTAAGACCATGTTTTCAATGATTAGACTATGCTTCAGGTGAGGGTTGCTAGCTTTGATATCGTTAACTCTTATGTTTTGAAAGCTAAAATAGGTTTTCAAGGTTGATTGGAAGGGAATGTTAAGTAAAATATTGCCTGAAACCAAACATTTAGGCTTTTAAGTAATTGTTTCCTTGATTTTTTTTTTCTTTAAAGGTGAATGGAATTGTCACTACAGAGCTATGCTTTTTATTTGTCTCTAGAATGAACCCTGGTAATTCCACGAAGACTACTGAGGGCTTTTAAAGAACAAGGGAACTGCATGTCTCCAGGGACTTGCTAGCACTTAGTATTGCTTGTTTTCTGTTCCCTTTATTTTCAACAAGAAACAAACTTTAGATTTTAGACAAGACATGCAGTCTTCATTAAGCTTGAGCCTATGTGGAAAACAAAAGAAGCTAGAAACTTAGGGACTTTTAACCAATGGAGAACAATGACAGGGAAGTGGGAAGGTTGGGTTGGAGGTGAGGGGTAGTTCTAAATTCTAGAGCTAGGTGGTCTGGCTCTATAAAGACTTACATACTCAGGAAAAGCCTTATGGAGAAGTTAGAAATGAAAGTAAATTTGAAAACTTAGAGCCCAGATTATTTTTCCATATCTCGTTCACTGTCCTAAAAGAGACTATACATAAAGTTAAATATAAGACAGGCTTTTTGGAATCTGCTACCAGGTATCATATGCAGTGGTTGAGTGGGCCTCTGTAAAGTTGGCTGAATCCTAAGAACATTCTATTTCACAGTCAGTTATGTCAGAGACATTTGAACTAGAGCAGCTCCATCTTGAATAGGGTCTGGGTAAAATAAGGCTGAGACCTACTGGGCTGCATTCCCAGGAGGTTAGACATTCTTAGTCACAGGATGAGGTAGGAGGTCAGCACAAGATACAGGCATAAAGACCTTGCTGATAAAACAGCCTGCAGAAATGAAGTTGGTCAAAACCTACTAAAACCAGGATGGTGATGAGCGTGACCTCTGGTCTTCCTCACTGCTCATTATATGCTATTTATAGTGCATTAGCTTGTTAAAAGACACTCCCACCAGTGCCATGACAATTTATGGATGCCATGGCAATGTCCAGAAGTTACCCTGTATGGTCTAAAAAGGAGAGAAACCCTCAGTTCTGGGAGTTGCCCACCCCTTTCCCAGAAAACTCATGGAAAATCCACCCCTTGTTTAGCATGTAATCAAGAAATGACTATAAGTATTTTTAGGCAGCTCAAGCCCCTTCTCTGACTATGGAGTAGCCATTCTTTATTCCTTTACTATCTTAATAAAGTTGCATTCACTTCATAAATTTGCCTCATATTCTTTCTTGTATGAGATCTGAGAACCCTTTCTTGGGGTCTTGATAGGGACCCCTTTCCAGTAAAAATTATATTTATGCAGTATGTTTATAAGTTACAGCACACCTTCACATATGAGTTTATTTCTTCATTCTCAACACTGCTCTTTTTCCTTGCATTAGCTAAACCTTGAATGTAAAGTTCTTGTCTTCATTTTTTAATCTCCAGTTTACATCTAAACATATCACCCATTGATTCAGTGAAACTGACATATTAAATGTTCTATCTAATGACTTCTCAAACTTCATCTTACTTGACCTCTCTAGAGGATGTGATACCATCATAAGGCCTAGTCTATCTTCACATGGCTCTCTGAGCTTTTGAGTCAGGGATGCCATTTCTCTCTGTGGCCACTCGTTTTCAATCTCCTTAACCTCTGTTTGTATTTTATTTTTATATATTAAATTTTAGATTTCATAAGCCCTTATTCCCTTTTCTTATTTTCCTATACTCATCTGGCTTTATATACTACCTACATGCCTATGTTGGGAATCTCTAGGTTGAGCTCAGAATTCTCCCTGTATTCCAGAACCTTATTTCCACAACCCGTGAACATCTGACCTTGGGTGTCTCAAAGCCCCTTCATGTACTCCACGGTCAAAAACAAAATCATCATCTTTTCTAACAAGCCTGTTGCTTTTATGTCTTGACTAAGACACGTGCTAATCATTCACCTGGAAATCACTGGGTTATCCTGGTCTTTTCCTTGTGTTACACTTTTCCACATAATTGACTACTGAGTCATAGTGGCTCATGCAAGTTACAGAGCTACCCAGTCAACTCCAGCTTTTTACTGTTCCCACTGGCCATGTTCTGGTTTAGGCCCTCTTTGGGGCTTTGTAACTGATACCCCAAAATATGGCACTTGGATATGCCAGACTAAAGAAGCAGCCTCAATTCAAGTTCTCTCTGACCTTTCCTGCACCTCTCCAGACTCACAATTCTCTGCCTCTCTCAAAGAACACAACGAAATACTGAAATTCCCTTGTCTGCCTAAAGTCCAGATCTTCTGAAGAAGAGAACAATGATCTCTTGTCTCTTCCCTGAGTTTTCACTAACTTAACCCATATCATGAGAAGGAAGACTGAAGTCTGTAAATTGAGTTGCACAGTCTTTTGTCACCAACATTGTGTTGCAGTCTCATTCAGTATTTCAGGAGAATCATTTACCAGCCATTATCTGCTCTGCAGACTCAACAGACTTTGATCTAGACCACTGTATATTCTCTGAGTCCATTCACTTACTGTCTTTCAAATTGCCTTATATTCTCCATCTCCCCTTGCCTTATGAGGAAGGGTATAAAAACAGCTGTACCCCATTGAGTTTTGGGTAATCATTCTCTTGTGATCTTCTCACCCCGACCAGTGCTATGCATGTTAAAATTAATTTGTTATGCCTTTTCCCCTATTAACCTGCCTTTTGTCAGTTGATTTTCAGTGAGGCTTCAAAGAGTGAAGGGTATGTTTTCTTTGGCCCCAAAACTTCCTTCCTCTCTTAGTGTATCCTGATTTATTTATTTGCCTCCTTTCACAGAGATTTTCTAAAATGAAAATGTACCATATGATTGAAATTCTTGATAGTTTTTCTATTCTCATTGATTACAGGACCAAGTATATCTTTCTCAGTGTCATGAATGAAGCCACTTACAACCAGGCTGGAACTGGGCCTCTGTTTACCATCACTTGGTCTCTACTGAGCTTTAGGCCTCACTCTCTGTATGCCCCTCATATAACCAAATGGTTTTGGTTGCTGATATCACTCACCTGGTGAAGTCTCATATTAACACACTTCCCTTTCTTCTTGTCACCCCTCACACAATAAATTCAATCATTTACTTCATGTACTCTCAAAGCGTTTCATAAAAACTCCTTTTCCTCATCAATTCTTTTCCATGGCACTGCTTTTGGCTTTATACTTTTACACATTACAGCTCTGTAACTAGCTCTTTGACCTATTATCCAGTGACTGGAAACAAAAATGAGAGCAAAGACACTTGCTTCTTGTGTGTATATATATATA
>NW_016107316.1:13595682-13607288 GCF_001604975.1 Cebus imitator | reverse complement strand
TCTTTTGCTTCCGCCTCCTGAGTAGCTGGGATTACAGGCACCAGCCACCATGCCTGATTGATTTTTTTTTTTTTTTTTTTTTTTAGTAGAGATGGGTTTTCACTATGTTGGCCAGGCTGGTCTCAAACTCTTGACTTCAAGTGATCCTTCAGCCTCAGCCTCCCAAAGTTCTGGGATTATAGATGTGAGCCACAGTACCTGGCCTGTTGTTTATCTTTGTATCTCCAGCATCTAGCAGGTGTCTGGTAATTTATAAGCATTCAAATACATCTGAAAAATAAGTAGACATGCATCACATTATGAGCTAGATGAAGGAGAATGTGTGAATACCATCTAGGCTTGTCACTAGCTTTAGATGGTCAAATTCTGGAGGACGTGGTATTTCAAAAAGCTCAAAGGATGTGACCCAGGCTGCAGTGAAGATCTCCTTCTCATTGCAACTGAATACTTTCTCTCAGAGCTAATCAGAGTTTTTCCATTCCATTTTTCCTTAAAAAAGTCATGTCTACCAAATTGTCAACTAAAATAATAATTTGTTTTCATCAGCAATAGAAATTTGGAATTTGAAATAACAAATATCTGAGTTGCAAGGCTATGTTTTATCTAGTTTGAAGCACATAATAAGCAGTAATATTATAGTACTGTATTGTATATGTTGTATGTTATAGTTTATATTTTTTCTTTTCCTTCTGTATTTCCTGTTTAATGTTTTACCTTCCTTTTCACTGCTTAAGTACCTGCTTGTGATTTAAAAAATAGCTACAAGACAAAATACAAGCAATTTTGCTCAGTGTAATAGAGAGGACTAGACTGACTGAGACTGTAAAAGTTAAATTATTAAGTGCTTATTCTGTACCAGACCTGATATAGTTAGGCTTTGTGTCTCCACCCAAACCTCATCTTGAATTTCAGTCCCCATAATTCCCATATATCTAGGGATCGGAGGTGATTGGATCATGAAGGAGGCTTCCCCCATAGCTGTTCTTATGATATTAAGTGCTCACAAGATGTGATAGTTCTATAAGGGGCTGTTCTCTATTTGCTTCTCACACCTCTCTCTTGCTCCTGCCACCATGCAAGATGTGTCTCTTCCCCTTCTACCATGATTGTAAGTTTCATGAGGCCCTCCCAGCCCTGTAGAACTGTGAGTCAATTAAACTTCTTTTCTTTATACATTACCCAAAGACATATTGGGTATGTCTTTAAAACAGTGTGAAAATGGACTGATACAAGACCCTGTTCTAAGAACTTTACAAAACATTTTCTTTTTATAACCCATTATAAATATATTAACTTATTTAACTTTTAGAATAACTCTAATGAATAGGTAGTATTATTGTCTGCAGTTTACAAATAAGCAATGAAGTGATAGAAGGAATAAGAATATGTTAAAGGTAAAAGATCTAGATACAGAACTGGGATTCCAACCCAGAGAGTTTGCTCCACCAACTATGTTCTTAACTAGCTTGCTATTATCCTGCTTCTTTATTGGAGAAAAAAATGTAACTCAGGGTAGTAAATTGAAGTTAGAACCCCTGGGAGTACATCCACAAATATCTGAGTATATAGGACATATCAAAGGGGAGGATATAAATAACTTTGAAACTATTTAAAGACATTTCCCATGTATACAAATCATTTAGTGGAAACTATAATTATCCTGGAAATAACCACTTATTAATATAGACAACTTAACCATAGTTGTTGACCCATGTGTTGTTTTTGAGAAGGACAGCAGGTTTAATTTATTAAAATTCACTGTGTAGTGACCCAGAACCACATTCTAACAACAGGTGATTTAACCTGTACAAAAATAAATCTAACGGTATTAATGAAGCAAAAAAATCTCAAGTCATTGAAAAGAAGTGGAACTCAGGTTAAAAATTCCTTCCATAGTCACATTTATGGACTGTTATTTCCATTTTATCTGATATAAAGGATTTGTAAAAAGGGCCAAATTCATTCTTTGTATATTTCGTGAATCTTACTAATTATATGTTACTTTCTTTGTCTTGATGGGCAATTTTGTTCTTTTGTTTGTTTCTTACATTCACTTTCTTCACCAAATTCATCCAAATAGAATGCACTTTGCATAGTCTAAACATCACACTAAACTTCAATGTCCTTGATTTTGCTTCTCAGATTTGTCCTTATTAACTGCATCCAGATATTTCTCTTTATGTATTAGATGTAGTTCTACAAATGTGAGCTGGCTTCAGCACATTAAATCCCTTTGCCCTATGCCTTCATCTTTATTTTTCTTTGTAGCTTTCTTGTTGCCCTGTAATTTCACATGTATCCAAAGTTTGCTTTTCCTTCTTATTTATTGCCTTGGTCTCCTACAAAGGAGATTTAGTAGTGGGTGGTGATCCCCAGGGCTCTGTCTTTAGTAGTTTTGCCATTCTATGCTATGTTCCATCCAGACTCACGCTTCACCAAATATAAGTATGCTTATATGTATAATCATATACTTTTAGGCACACTTTTTTCTGAGAAGTTCTGTGGTTTTATCTATAGTTACCTGTTGGGGATGCTTACCCTCAAAAATTCATACTTCAGTGGAAAGAAGGAAAAGAGTATAGTTCAGCATGATATGAATGATGGAAAAGAGGGACATCCAACACAATCGGGAATATCAGGAAGATTCCAGGAGACTGATCTATCGCAGACGAGTAACAGAGGCTAGTCAAGAAGACAGGAAGACAAATGGTGCAAAACCAACAACAACACAGTGGAGCTGCATGAAGCTGAGCCTGACAGCAGTGTAGTGGATGAAAGGATAATGCATAGAAATGTGGCTTAAGAGGTAAGCAGGGCCAAATCATAAAAGACTTACCTTCTGAAAGTTGTCAGATAAATACTTTAGAACTAATTCTCAAGCCAGTGTGGCAATTAGACTATAGAAAAGCATGTCAGGAGTCAAGAAGACGAGCCAGGAAGCTGCTTCAGTTCTTATGACAGAGATGGACTCAATTAGAAGGGTTAGCAATTAAGCTGGAGATAAGCAAATGGATTCAAGAAATAGTTTGAAAGGGAAAACTGACACAGCTTTGCAATTGGATACCAGGTATACACAAAAGGAAATCTCAAGAATTACATAAATCTATGTGGTTTGAGTAATGAGGTAGATTCACTATGTGAACACAGGAGTTTTTGTTGGAGATGGAAATTGAGATTCTATTTAGACATGCTAAATAGGAGATTTCTGTGCAACATCAAAGTGCCGATGCTTGCTGGATGCTCAGATACATGAGTCTGGGGAACGGAATCAATATATTGGACTCAAAATTTGGTTTTGGATATGGGGAAGAGATAATACAAAGAATATGTGTAAGATCCCTAGCTGAGACCAAGCAAGTGTTCTCCAAGACTAGAGGAAAAAGAGCAGGGATGCAAAGGCTGTAAAGATAATTGCTGTTAATGGGTAGGTGAGAAGTTGGGATAGGTCATTTCTGATCTTCTAAGTTTCTTCTTGATTTAGGAACTGAGTGTATTTACTAGATGTAAAATGAACGAGACTAGATATCAGCTTGAGGGCAGTGCTGAATTTTGGAATGGCACTGAAAGCAATGGAAACGGTTAAAGGCAAATAAAGGAGTTGCCAAGTGACATGAGAGCTGAACTGAGTGTTGAGAGTAGGAGCTCCTTGTGGTGCTTTAGGGTGTGTGATATAACTCAGTTTGTGGTTATGGTACTGAAGTAAAGTTGAATGTTGTCAGCATAAGCAGGTCAAGCAGCTGTAACCTGAACCCAAACATTTTGTAACACATGCTGTTGTTTAAGTCCCTCAAATAGCCCTATAGAGTAATACTACTCTTATCTTCATTTTAAAGATGAAATAAAGTGTTTGAGGAGAATAAGTAACTTGCTCCGGAAACCCAGAAAGTCAGCAGGTGAAACTCAGAAACTCAGGGATGAGACCACATTATATTGGACAAGTAGTGTTTCTTCAGTATATCAGGTTTGCTTTCTTCATAAAATGATTTTTATTCTGTAAGCAGCACTGGCCACCAACCTTTAGTAAGAGCCATTGTCTGATTAATGGCTCGTGTTGCCAGCTTAGTGGCAGTGGCAGGGATTCTACTGAGGGCAGGGTTGAATTTGATAACTTTGAAGCACCTTCTAAGTTTAATATTCTGAGTATCCCTCCTCTAAATGACAATGACAATGCCTTTTTAAAAATTTTATTTCATGAAGTAAAATTCCAGGAGTGTCTTAAATTTTAAGTAACTCAATTGCTGTCTTCGCTTAACTGCTAAGATAAAATATATGAGTTTGTTTAGTGTGATTGTGTGTGTGTATGTGTGTGTGCACAGAACCAGAGATTTGACTTTTGCTCCTTATTGCATTTCTTAAACTAGCTACACTTGGCAATTCATTTACATCAATAATTGAAAAGCCATCAGTCTCCTCTTGTCTTAAACTCCTTGCTATGCACACTAATGATATGCATGATTGGCTATTGCCATAAAAATGCACCATAAATTTTTTAAAGATAATTCAGCTACAGAGATGAATCAATATGAATCTACAGTGAAAACATATGAGAAACAATTTCTCTAATGCCACTTCAAAGTAGTTAGCACTCCCCTTGATGAGGAACTGTCACTGCTTCCAGTTGGAGTTTTAGGCAGTGATTTAGCACTTTCTTCTTTCAAAATCTGCCTAAGGTTTGTGTTCTAGATATTATTATTTGGCATACAGGGTTTTAACTTGTATACATGTTATTATGCTTTAATATTCTACATCTTATTTTATTCTTATGAACTATATTTTATATATATTCATGTTGCACCATTTTACACCTAGTTCATTTTTTCCATGATATATTCCAGTGGATCTATAACATATTACTTGGACACTCCTCTGTTGATTATCCCTCAAACTTTTGCTTACAATAAGCACACACATACACACACACACACACATACACACACACACACACACACACACACACACACAATCACTTCATCAACTACTTTATACCTGTCCCCTTATAAAGTTGGTCTGTGATATGTGCTCAGGAACAGAATAGATTAATTATAAGGCATATGCTCACTTAATGACATGAAGAACCACCAGAATAATTTCCAAAATGGCTGAGGATTTTGACATAATCAGTGTGCTAGGGTTCTTGTCTGCCCACATCTTCACCATCACTTGGCATCCTGGCACCTTTCCAATTCTTGCTATTCTAATGAGTGTTGCCTTGTGTTTCATTTTTGTTTAATTACATTTTTTTTCTGATTTCAAGTTACTTTGAGTTACTCTTTGGAGAAATTTCAAATATTTTAGCATATATTCCCATGAAATGCTTTTGCCCATTTTTCAATTGGATTTCAAACATATTTTTTCCAAGTTAGAAACAAGATGTTTAGTGAAAGAAGACGAGAATAGTAGCAAAACATAGGGATTCTAAACCAGACAGGTTTTTAAATCCTGGATCCACAATTTACTAGTTATGTGATATTAGGGAAATTGTTTAAGCTTCTGTTTCTTTTCTTCTACATGACATGAGTAAGATTTTAATAAATGATAAATTAAGTAAGCCATTTACTATTACTACTGTATGGCCAACAGCAATCATTTGAAATGTTAACTGATATGTATGATTAAAGAAGACCATGTGATCTTTATCCTCTCCCCTCCCCACCAATTTTGTAACAAGGATCAAGGTAAGTTATGACAGACTACCATGCTAATATGTATTGTCACTGTGGTTTTCTTTTTGATAGGGTAATATTTTACTTGCATATAACATGTACAATAAAATGTACAGATCTTAATAATTCAGTTCTATTATATTTGAAAATTTCATACATGCATGTCGTTACAACCAAAAACATTGAAAACATTTTCATCATGTCATGTTGTGCTTCCCTCTGGTCAACTTCCTCTGCACTCTTATCCCTGAGGGTGTCTTCTTGACTTTGCATCACACATGGTGGTTTTGATCGTTCTTGAACTTCTTACATGTGGAATTATACTGTGTGTGCTATTTTGTGTCATGTTTCTTTGGCTCAGCACAATGCTTCTTAGTTTATTCATGTTGTTGCAATTATCAGCAATTTATTCCTTTTCATCACCGACTAGAACTGTCTAATATGAATATACTACTTATGTTTACACACTTCCTAGTGATAGACATTTGGGTTTTTTCTAGTTTGGAGCCATTATGACTATGGCTGCTTATGAAGATTCCTTATTAGGGTGAGTGTGTTTGTGCATGCACATGCGTGCAGGTGCACACATGTTTTTGTATATCTTGAGGAAGTGCCAAAGAGTAGACTAGCTAGGACATAGGGTTATGGTAGATCTATGTTTATCTTTATCAGAAACTACTAAATAGTCCTCCAATATGGTAAAACCACCTTACACTCCTGGCAGCAAGGTAACAAAACTCCAGTTGTTCCACAAGCTCACCAGCATTTGATATTGTCTATCATTTTTTCTTTTATTTTAGCCACTCTATTGAGTGTGGAAAGATATCTCACTGTGGCTGTGATTTCATTATTTGATGACATATTCCCTATTCACGTGTTTATTTGCCATTTTTATGTCTTCATTTGTGGAGTATCTATTCAAACATCTTGCTTGGTTTTGTTTATAATGAATTGTCTTCTTTTATTGTTGATTTCTACAATATGTTTAGAAATGTATGTAGGCATATATGCATATATGTAGAACTATATAAATATATACACATATGTTTAAATATGTACATATATGTAGAAATCAACAATAAAAGAAGACAACTCTATAAACAAAAGGCTATACATATATATACAAATATAAACAATATACAATATAAACAAAAGGCTGTCTCTCTATATATATACACAAGCTCTCTTAAAAACTAAACATTCTGTGAATATTTGCTCCAATTGCAGCTTACTTATAATTTTAAAATATTGTCTTTTGATTATAAGAAATTTAATTTCAATAAAATTTGGTTTCTCTTTCTTGTTTGACACTGTGCTTTTATTGGTTTTCCATTTAAGAAATCTTATACAATATAATTAAAATATTCTCTGGAATTTTTCTTTTATTAGCTTTATTATACTAGCATTCATGTTATTCAGATGTTTCAACCTAAGATTCATCTTACATTTTTGTGTTCAGCATGTAATTGCTGTCAATGCTTATTTTTCATAAATGGAATTCTGGTTCTTCTAAGCTTTTTTTTTTTTTTAATTTAGGCTTTTCTTTTCCTGTGTAATTGATTTTGCATTGTTCAAAAATCAATAAGTAAATATTTATGGGTGATTTGTTGACTTTCTATAATTGATCGTACATCAGTGCCACATTGTCTTTATTACTAGAGATTTATGTTGTCTTAAAATCAAGCAGTTTAAGTCCTCCAATTTTATTTTCCCAAGATAATTTTGGCTAATGTAGATAATATGCATTTCCATATTCTAGCTTGTCAGTTTCTTCAACCACAATGACAACAATAGCCTTGTGGGGTTTTAATTGCATCTGGGTTATATCTATAAAAAAATCTTAAGAGAACTGACATCTTAACAATATTGAATCTTCCAATCCATAAACATGATATATATCTCTATTTAAGTCCTCAACTTCTGTCACCAGTATTTGGTAGTTTTCAATTTAGAGGTCTTACACATCTTTTATTAGGTTTTTTCTTTAGGTTTTTCAATGCTTTTAGGTATTTTTATAGATAGCAGCTAATATATAATTTTTCAGTTTGTTGATAATACATAGAGATATAATTAATTTCAGTACAATAACCCTGCACCCCATCATCTGGCTAATCTAGTCATATTATTATAGTTTTTTATAGATTTTGTGTTTATATACAAAATAAGTCATCTTGAAGAATAATAGCTTTAATTCTTTTTCATCACATTTGTACAATTTATTTCCTTTACTTGCTTTAATATATAACACTTATAGTACTATATTTAATGGAAGTGGTTCGAATGAATAACTTTCCTCATTCTTCGACTTAAAATGTCTACTAATTTGGCATAATTAAATATGATGTTAACGTAGTTTTTGTGGACAAAATATATAAATATTGAGGAGGTTTTTCATTTTTCTTTAGATTTTTAGTGTACTGAAAGGTTTGAAAAATTATGAATTGGTATTGGATTTTGTTAAATGCTTTCTCTACATGTATAGGTTAAAATAATAGTATAATTTTAACCATTATTTTGTATAGTGAATCATATTGCTTACATTTTATGCAACATCAACCTTGACATCCTGAAGAAAGCCCCACTTGCTTAGAATTTATTAGCCTCTATGTTATGTATTCTTAGATTTAGTTTGCTGACATTTAGTCAAAGATGTTGCCTCTATGTTATGGGAGATATTCATCAGTAATTATTTTTAAAAATTTCTTCTTGGTGTGATAATTATGCTGAACCTATAAAACAAAGTAGAAAGTATTTATTCCTCATCTATTTCCAAAACAAAAAACCAGACACCTTGTTTAGCATTGCTATTCATCTCTCTTAAATGATGAATAAAATTCTTGGGTGAAGTCTTCCAGGCCTGGAGTATTCTTTATGGCAATAATTCAGATTGTGATTTAATTACTTATAGTTCTATGCAGGTTTTACATTTTTACTTGTAGTAGTTATTTTTGAATGAATTTATTAATTTTAAATTGTCAAATTTATTCCCAATAAATTTGGAAAAAATATTTTCTCATCATGCTAATGTTTGTAGGATCTATAGTAATATTTTCTTTTTGGGTTCTTAATATTGATCATTTGAGATTTGTCTTTGTTTATTTGTCTAGTCATCTTGGCTTTTTATCAATTTAATTAACTTTTCAAATAAACTACTTATAAATTTATTGTTTGCTGTATTGTTTGTCCATTTTCTATTCAATTTATTTTTGCTTTGATATTAACATTTGTTTTCCTATTTTGGATTTAGTTTACTCTCTTTTTGCTACTTTTATAGACCGGTATGGTAGATTATTATGTTTTACACTTTTTTTCATTTTCTCATATAGGCACTTAGAGCTATAAAATTCATTGTAATTAATGTGTGGCTGCATTTCACACATTTTGATAGTCTCTGCTTTCATTATCATTTACTTTGAAATGTTTTCTAATTTCTCATGTGATTTATGTACCGATGAGTTATATAAAATTGTGTTGTTTAATTTCCCAATATTTAGAGATTTACTTGTTGATATTATTATTGATTCTTAGCTAAATACCATTGTTTTCAGAAAATATGCTTTGCTTATTTAAATTATAAAATATTTATTAAGCTCAGCACATGATTTATATTACTGAATGTTCACTTGAAATTAATGTGATTTCTTCACTATGGGAGTGTAATATTCTCTAAATGTCAATTCAATCAAGTTGGTTGATAATTTATTGTTGCTGCTGCTATTGTTGCCTTTTTCTCATATCCTCCATCCTTAATGATTTTTGGTCTGGGTGTTCTATGAATTATTGCAATTATGAATTTCTTTATTTTTCTCCTTGTAATTCTTTATATTGCCCTTTGGTTATATCTATTTTTTCCACGTATTTTAAAAATCATTTATTGAGGTTAAACTCATATAACATAAAATGAAACATTCTAAATTGAATAACTCTGTGGCATTTAACACATTCACAATGTTGTTTAACCACCACCTCTATCTAGTTCAAAAACATTTTTATGCAATGTGAAACACCTTACCTATGAAACAATTCTTCCCCTTCCACCTCTTTCTCAGCTTCTGGCAACTACAAATCAGTGCTTGTCACTATGAGCTTATCTATTCTGGAGAGTTCGTTTAAATGGAATCATATCATATTTGCTCTATTGTGTCTTGCTTCTTTCACTTAGCATAATGTCTTGTATGTATCTCCATTTTGAAGTATGTAATAGTACTTCGTTCCTTTTTATGGTTTAATAATTCCATTATGTGCATATGGCACAATTGTTTATTCATCCTTTAATGGAAATCTGGGCTGTTTCCAGTTTTTGGCTATTGAGAATAGTGCCACTATGAACATGAATGCACACATACTCATGTGAGTGCCTCTCAAAACTTTTTTTGAGTATACACCTAAAATTGCAGTTATTTGGTAATTTTGTCTTTAACTTTTTGAGGAATTACCAAAATCCTTCACAGAGCAGCTGAAACTTTTTGCACTCCCACCTGTAATGTATACAACTTCCAATTATTCCACCTCCTCACCAACACTTGTTATTTTCCATTTTTTAAAAATGATAGTCCTCTTGGTGGGTATGAAGTGGTACTTTACTGTCATTTTGATTTCAATTTTGCTAATGATTAATAATATCGGACATATTTTTACGTGTTTTCTAGGTCTTTGAATGTTTTCTTTGGAAACAATGTTTATTCAAACCCCTTGTCCATATTTAAATTAGGTTGTTTGAATTTTGTTGTGGAATTTTAAGGCTTATGTATGTGTTCTGTTTAATAGACCCTTATTAAATACATGATTTGCAAATATTTTCTGTAGATTTAGTAAATTCTGCATTCTCTTTCATTTTCCAGTTAAAAGTTGCCTTTTCGCTTTTTAGATATTAAAGTACAAATTTTTTAATTCTGATGATATTCTCTTCATCTGTTTTTTAAACTGTGCATGCTGTTAGTGTCATAACTAAGAATCTAGTGGTAAATTCAAGGTCATGAAGATTTATCCATATTTTTCTATAAGTTTCATTGTTTTAATGCTACATTTAGGACATTGATTCATTTACAACTACGTTGTGTACATGATTTAGGTTGAGGGTCCAAATGAATCCTTTTGCTTTGTTTTTATTTTTTGAATGAGAAACTTTCATTGCATTGAGCCATTGTCATCTTGGCATTGTATAATATAGTATTTAGATTTCTCTGACTAATAATTTTTGTTACTGTTTTAAGCAAGTATTTAGAATTGATTCATTCTTTATTTATTTTTATTTATTTTTTAAAAGACAGAGTCTCACTCTTTTACCCAGTCTGGAGTGCAATGGCATGATCTTGGTTCACTGCAACCTCTGCCTCCCAGGTTCAAGCAAGTCTTCTGCCTTAGCCTCCTGAGTAGCTGGGACTACAGATGAGTGCCACCATGCCTGGCTAATTTTTGTATTTTTAGTAGAGCCAGGGTTTCACTGTGTTGGCCAGGCTGGTCTCAAACTTCAGACCTGAGGATACTGGCCCACTTCAGCTTCCCAAAGTGCTGAGATTACAGATGTGAGCCACCATGCCCAGTCTAATTAATTCTTTTTAAGGTTATTTTATTTTTAATTGACATGTAATAATTGTACATATTTATGAGACACAGAGTAATATTTTCATACATGTATGCCATATATAATGATCAAATCAGGATTATTAGCAAATCTATCACCTTGAATATTTATCATTTCTTTTGTCATGAACATTCAAAATTCTCCCTTCTAGCTCTTTAAAAATATACACTAAATTATTGTTAACTATATTCACCCAATAGTGCTACAGAGCATTAGAATATATTTCTATCATTTAGCTGTAATTTTGTATAAATAAACCAATCTTTTCCTCTTCCCCCTTCCCCTTCCCTTTCCTAGCCTCTCATATAAGCTTTTTTTTTTTTTTCTTCTTTTTTTGTAAGAGTAAGGCAATCCTGGAT
>NW_016107316.1:13560354-13595605 GCF_001604975.1 Cebus imitator | reverse complement strand
TACTCCTCTGAGTTTTTTTTTTTTTGCTCCCACTTATAAGTAAGAACATGCAGTATTTATCTTTCTGTGTCATACTTATTTCATTTAACATAATGTTCTCCAGGTTCACTCATGTTGTCACACATGGTAGTATTTTCATTCTTTCTTATGGCTGAGTGGTACTCTACCAACTTCATTCTTTGTTTATAAAAATCCCATTGTCCCAGCACTGTCTGTTGAAGAGGCTATTCTATTCCCATTGAATAATCTTAGCAACTTCTTAAAAATCAACTGGTCATAGATAGATGGACGTATTTATGAATTCTGAATTCTGTTCCCTTAGTCACTGTCTGTTCTAATGCCAGAAGTACACAATTTTTATTACTGGAGTTTTCCAGCAAATTTTAAAGTTGAGAACTCCAAGTCCTCCAACTTTGTTCTTGTTTTCAAAATTATTCTGGCTATGTGGGCCCCTTTCAATTACATATACATTTGCGGATTTGCTTTTCCATTTCTTCAGAAAAGGAACATTAAGATTTTGATACTGTTTGCATTGAATCTGCTGATCATCTTGCGTAGTATTGCCATTTTAACAGTATCAGGTCTTCCAATTCATGAATATATGATAACTTTCAACTTGTTTACATCTTTTAACATTTATCTCAGCAATGCTGTATAATTTTTAGCCTGCAAGTCTTCCACATATTGGATTAACTTTAGGCCTCAGTAGTTCATTCCTAGCTTCATTCCATTGTGGTTGTAGGACATATTTTGAATTATTTTAGTCTTAAAATTATTCAGACGTGTTTTTGGTCTAATATCCACTTTGAATAATAGGTATATTTTACTCTTTTGGAAGGTGTTGTAAATATACTTTTTAAAAAAATTTCCATTTTGGATTGTTTATTGCTCATGTATGGAAACATGATTGATTCTTCCCTGTTGATCTTATATCATGTAACTTTGTTCAATTTGTGTATTAGTTCTAGTAGCATTTTATAGCTTCTTGGCATTGTTTTCTACAGAAGATCATGTAATCTCTGAGTAATTTTATTTCCTTCTTTTCAGAAATAATGCTTTATTATTTATTTTCCTTGCCTAAATACTTTGGCTACAAATTTCAGTATAATGTTGAATAGCAATAGTAGAAGTTGGCATACTTGTCTTGTTCCTGATCTCAGGGAAAACTTTCAGTTTATCACCATTGACTATTTATTACTTTAGATGTTCATTTTTCATAAATGTCTTATATCATGTTGGGAACATTCCCTTTTTTTCTTAATTTTCTGACTGTTATTATCATAAAATAGTATTAAATTTTGTCAAATCTTTTTTGTATAAATTGATATCGTCATATATATATTTCAATTGTTAATGTGTATATTATAGTGATTGAATTTCTTATATTAAAACATCCTTGTATTCTTCAGATAACTATCACTTGGCCATGATGTATAATGTTTTTAGCATGCTATTGGATTTAATTTGCTAATATTTTGTTAAAGATTTGTCTTTCTATATTTATAATGAATATTGGCCTATAATTTTATTTTCTTATATTATTTTCCTGTTTTTGGTATCACGGCAATGCTGGCTCATAAAATGAGTCAGAAACTATTTTGCTCTATGTTTTTGAAGAATTTGAGTATTGATACTAGTTTTTCTTTAAATGTTTAGTAGAATTTACCAGTGAAGCCATCTGGTTCTGTATTTTCAATTTTTGGGAGATGGTTGATTAGGAGTTCAATCTCGTTACTTTTTCTAAGTCTGTTCACATTTTCTGTCTCTTCTTGAGTCAGAGTTGATAATTTGTGTATTTCTAAGAATTAGTCCATTTTATTTAGGTTATATAATTTGTTGACATAAAAATTCATAGAATGTTTTTGTAATTATTTTTATTTCTGTAAGTCCAATGGTAATGTTTTCATTTTTATTGCTGATTTACTTGGTGTTGTTTGTTTTGATTTTTGCCGTTCTAGCTAAATATTTCTCAATTTTATTGATCTTTCAATAAACTATCATTTGTTTTTATTGATTATCGCTAGCTGTTTAGTTTCTAACTCATTTTTCTTTAATTGACTTTATTATTTATTTTCTTCTCCTAGCTTTGGGTTTAGTTTGCTCTTCTTTTTCTAGTTCCTTTTTCTTTTTTTAAATTGTATTTGGGCTCTGAGGTGCTTGTGCACATCCTGCAGGATTGTTGCATAGGTACATACATGCTATGGTGGTTTGCTGTCTCTATCCCCCCTCTCCCCACTTTGCCTACATCAGGCATTTCTCCTGGTGTTATCCCTCGCCATCCTCCCTGCCCCCCCTTGCAGTCCCTCCCCACCCCTCCCTTCTACTCCCCCACCTATAAGATGTATTATTAGTTTGTTGATTTGAGGTCTCTCTTATTTTTTAATATAAGCATATACTGCTATAAATTTCCTTTGGAGCCCTGTCTTTGGTGCATCCCATGTATTTTGACATGACTATTTCCCTTTCCATTATCTTTAAATATTTTTAATTATCTTTGTGTATTTCTCATTTCATTGGTTGTTTAAAAATGTGCTGTTTGTTACATATTTTTAAATTTTCCAGTTTTTTGCAGTTATTAATGTCTAGCTTCATTTCATTGTGGTTAGGGGATGTATTTTATGTCTTTATTCTTCTAAATGTATTCAAATAAGATTTTGGTTTAATATCCCTTTTTAATTAATACCAACTTAAACTTCAATATTACAAAAAAATATCTTATACATCTCTATTCAAACTTTTTATGTTGATGTCACACATTATATCAATATAAATTGTATTTAATACAGATTTATAGTTATTTTTATAAATTATTTTAAAAATGATTTAAGAAATGAAAAGTGAAATTACATTCCAAAAATATATAACATTGGTTTCAAATTTTGCTTATATAGCTATCTTTGCTGGAGGCATTTATTTATTTATTTTCATGTGGCTCTGTATTGCTTTCTAATATTCTTTCATCTCAACTTGAAAATTTTCCTTTAGCATTTATTATATGGCTGGGATATTGGTAATAAACTCTCAACACTTTTATGATCTGTGAATGTTTTGCTTTTACATTCAGTTTTGAGGAATAGACTTGCCAGTTGTAGAATTACTGGTTGAGATTTATTATTATTCTTTTAGCACTTTACACCCCCGCACTGCCTTCTGTTCTACATGGTTTCTGATGAGATATCAGCTGTTAAACAAATTGAAAGTAACTTGTAAATGATGAGTTGCTTCTCTTGATGTTTTCAAGTTTCTGTTTGTCTTTGTCTTTCAACAATTTTATTATTATGTCTCAGTGTAGCTCTTTTTGGCATTATCCTACATGGAGTTCTTTGAACTTCTTGGATGTATAGATTCATGTCTTCCATCAAATTTGAGAAGCTTGGGCCATTATTTATTTAAATATTATTTAGCCTCTTTCTTTCTCCTTCCTCTGAGAGCTATATATTTGCACATGCTAATCTGCTTGGTTGTGTCCTACAGGTCCCTTAGGCTCTGTTTACTTTTCTCCATTTTCTTTCCGTTTTGCTCCTTAGACTGAGTAATTTAAATAGTCCTATATTTAAGTTTGCTAAATCTGTCTTCTCTTTGCTTAACATTGTTGTAGAACTGCTGTAGTAAGTTTTTCATTTCAGTGATTGTAAAACTGTATTCAGTTTTTATTGGCTTTTTGAGCATATTTGATACAGGTAATTCAAGGTCTCTTTCTAATAAGTTAAATATCTGGGCTTTCTTAGATACAGTATCTGTGAATACACACACACACACACACACACACTCACACACATACATCTATATTTGTTTGTATCCTTTTGAATGAGCCATACTTTCCTGTTTCTTTGTACTGTTTGTGTTTTTTTTTTCATTTGAAAACATGAAACCAAATGTGATACATATGGAAATCAGATTCCTTCTCTTCACTACAGTATGCTGTTATTGATTTTTAATAGTTACAGATATCTGCTTAGTGATTTTCCAAACCGTTTTTGAAAGTTTTTCTTCATTGTCACATAGTCACTAATGCCTCTGTTCCTAATGACTTGTGTTCAACTAGTGTTTGATGGTAATTCATCTAGTGGTTAATGCCAAGAGATTTCAAAAAGCAACAACTAAAACCACCTTGCCCATTTGCAGTTTTTCTCTGTGCTAAGGCACTTCTTTAACACTCTGCCAGGCCATTTATAACTCTGAATAAGCCTCCATTACCTGTTTGCACTGTGCCTAGTGATCAGCCAGAGGTAAAGCTTTAGGGCATGCATTTGACTTTCTAAATTCTTCAGTATACATCTGTACTTTTGAATGTCCTTGACATGCACGTGACTTTCTATATTATCCAACACACATGTATACTTTTGAATGCGCTAATTTTCCCAAGACCCCCCTTCTGATATTTTCTCTTACTTTAAACCATCTATTATATATCTCAACGGTAAGTTTTCCCCAGATACCATCAGATTCTTCTTGCACCTTGCAGCTTTTTAAAGCAACACCTTTGATTTTTTATCTCGAAGGAGTTTTGATTTAAGTAAAACAGAGATAAGCACCTTGTATCAGTCCTTCAAGTAGGCGTAAGGCAGGTTAGCAAAGACAGAAACGATAATGTATAAATAAGGTCTGCTCTGCTCTCTCTGGAACAAGGGACCAGATTCCCACACTGACTGGGGGTATAGACTGCCATATTCAAGGCTGTCATGAAGCCAAAGAAAGGTAGGTAGAATCACCAGAAACATTTTCCACTGTTTTTTAAGTTGCCTTTTTCTTGATATACAGTTTTCTTAGTTGCTGAAGACCTGTGACTCTCTTCCAGAGTTCTGACAGAATTGGTTCTGATCATTTCTGGTTGTTTCTCAATGTTCCTTTGCACAGAGAGGTGATTGTAGTTGCCTATTCTGTCATTTTCCTAACATCATTTGCTTCGTGTATTTGAAACACTTTTATAAAGTATATTTACATTTATTATTCTTATGTATTTTGACTATTTGTCACTTCATTATTACTCTTTGTTTTGACATCTTGTCTATATGATTCAAGGTAACCACTCCAACCTCTTTATGCTTAGTATTTGCATGAAATATCTTCTCTATTCACTTCTGCAGAATATTTATTCTTGTTTCAGCAGGCAGTGCCATTAAAGGGTGATTACCTTAAACTTGTTGGCTTGTTTTTGGTTTGTTGATGCAGATCTGTGAAATTCTCAGAGTTTTCCCAAGCCCATATAACTTGGTGAGATGCAGTTTCAAATCTGTCTTCCCTGGGATCCTATTAAGGCTTGAGTTTAGACTTATTTAACGTGAGTGTGGGGTAGGTCTTACTCTGAACTTTTAACTTTGCTCCTTTCTATTAATATCATGACCTTTCTGTTTTCTTTTTTCTGACTGCTAGGGCTTCAAAGAAGTGGTCAATGAGACTTTCACTCTGGCATGGCCAGGATTCCAACATTTCTCAGCGCTGCTTTCCCCCATCAGTGTTCAGCATCAGTATCTCTGTTCCATTCTCAACCTTACAGTAGCAGCTGTCTAGTAAACCTTGACTGGATTCTTCCTGAACACAGACCATGGGGAACACTTATAGTAAATTCCAGACACCTTATCTTCTCGGTTACACCTCCCCAATGTTCCATCTCACAGGCTTCACCCTTTCCAATGGCCTCAAATTATGATTTCTGCTTCTAGGTTTCAATTGGACAGTCCTGTCCAAAAAGTGTTGCATCACTTTTTGCCCAAATGGGAAATTTTTTTCCCATGCAGACAGGTGTGTAATTGAAGAAAAACTTACCTCACAGACTTTCTTTCCCTTGAGTTTGGAGTCTTGTGCTGCCTATTTTCTATTGCCTGAAAAAACGGTTGGCTACTGTACATTATCCAGCTCTATAGTTGTTATGGCAGGGGGGCTAGTCTTGTAAGTCACCTCTCCATTAGCAAAAGTGGAAACTTCATCATAATTATTTTATTCTCTTTGTTTGTTACTTCCATGTAGCCTTTTAAGTGTTTTCTCTGTTGCATTTCCTTGCTTCAACATGTGTGTTGGAGTTTTTGATTGAATGCCAGGCATTTTGTGAAGTAGAATAGCAAAGACAGGTAAACATGGTCTGAATCCAAATAATGGCATACCATACCTTCTGTCGGAACAACATTGAGGGGAGTGCTCTGAGTGAGTCTAATCTGTTGATGGCCTGGGTCAGGTTATTCTTGCAGGTTTAATTGATTTTCTTTGCCTCTAATTTCAAATTTTTGAAGGCCATATTGGGATTTTAGATTTCATTTAGAAAGTCTCGAGATCAGAACTGTAGAAATATTCCAGAGTTCTCGTTATCCTTTAAAAATGAGCCGCCAGTTTTCTGAATGCTGGGAGGTCTCACTCTACTTTGCAGACTAGCATTAAGCTTTTTGGTTACTAAGGAATTTTCTATGTGAGTTCCCACCACGTCCCCTGCTTTCTGTGCTGCCAGAGATATCTCTCGTCTTTGCTGCTCCATTCTAACTTTCAGAAGACAGCTGCAGTACACTTGTGAAAAAGAGACTTCTGTCAGCTTTCCTGCTGGCCTTTGGCACATTTCCTGTTTTGCATTTCATATGGGAATGAGTGTTTGTGTTGGTGTAGGCTTCGGTGGCTAGTGCTCTTTAGGATTTGAATCAATTTTTCTAGTTCCACATACATTTCATAAATGTGTAGAAGGTTGGATTTTTCTTCAATTTTCTGGCCTATGGTGAGTTTGTTATCTGCTAGAGATGATAATAATCCTGTGTCTTTTTTCTCACAGCAAGTTCTCATAATTTTTTAAAATTTAGTTTGGTGAGGCTGTCTTACGAGTTTCTAAAGAGATAACTGCTTCTCATGTTAGAAAGAAACAATGATCTCTTACAAGCTTCTCTACTATGCCTTTGGTTTTGTGCATATGTATATTTATTTCAAACACCAAATCTTCCCAAGAAGTCCAGATTGAGATCCACCATGCTTTGAGTCTTTTGGTAAACACTGTCAGAGTTCACAAAGGCAGTGTTCAACAAATAAAACTCTAAGCATGAAATCTAGTTAGTATTTAAGAGTTTAGGCAATTAATTTTTTTTTCCAAATGCAGAATTTTTATTTTCAGGTCACTGTACCCTTCAGAAAGTGTTTCATATTGCTGACTTTATTGACATTAGGATGAGAGACTATGAATAGTTTAAGGGGACTGTTGATAACCATTAGAATTAACTATGTAAAAATAAATTTATCAGTGAGGCATTGTTTACCAATTGACTCATTGTTATTTCTTCCCCTAATAATGGATCTAATATATTTTACTACTACTACTAATTTTACTACTATTCCTAATACATTTTACTAATGTATGTTCTGATTTCGAAATAAGGATGTTTTTAGAATGCGATTTTAGAAAAACAGAACCAATATTTTAAAGAAAATTATTTAAATAATGCTTAACCATGTCAATGTTTGTGATTTTCTTTTTTTAACATATGCACAGTTTTACATATAAGGCAGCATCACATCAGGTAGGTCATTTACTCTTATTTTATAAATTTAGATATGTTTTAAAAACTTTTGTTTTCATAACAAGACAACCTTTATTCACCATGCATTTCCTCCTTTCACCATCCCTTCACTTCTGTCTCCACCACTACCCAGACGACCCAAGCTTCTGTTTCTTTCTGTAGCTTACAATGCTATAGAAGCTTTAATTACCTGACTCTTATTTGAGTCTCCTATTTTGTGGGACTCCCATGTATATGTAGAAAATTAAATATGATTTTTCCTCTGTTAATCTATCTTATGTTAATTTAATTTATAGGCCAGCTGAAGAACTTATTTATAATGGTAGACAGAAGCCATTTTCTATTCCACCACTTCTCCAAAGTTCTTTATGTTGGCCTTAGTTTAATAAGTTTTGAGGTACAGGCTGTTTTTGGTTACATGGGTAGGTTATTTAGTGGTGAATTCTGAGATGTTTATGTAACCATCATCTGAGTAGTGTACGCTGTACCCAATATGTAGTCTTTTATCCCTAACTCCTCTCCCAACTGAGTCCTCAAAGTCCATTATATCACACTTATATGCCTTTGTATCCTTACAGCTTACCTTTCTCTTATAAGTGAGAATGTATGATATTTAGTTTTCCATCCCTAAGTTACTTCACTTAGAATAATGGGCCATTTAAAATCCAATGTGAATATATCTTAGAAGTCTAGAAAGCTTATGGAACTGTTCTCTTTCTGGGCTATGAGCCCTTAGAGTTCTCCGCTCTGATTGCTTCGTCTACTACATATAGCTACTCCTATAAAGAAACTTTCTAAGAAAACTCCCATCTTACCTTTAAATAAGCAGAAAGGATGATGGAATGAGGAAGACTGCAAAAGAGGAGAAAGCTCTAGGGGAGAATAAAGGGTTAGAGAGAGCAGCAGTAGGGAAAAGGCTGAGAGGCTGGCTGAAATATGGAAAATATGTGGTTAGAAGGGAGGCTTCCTGGCAGAACAGGAGGCTGGTGTCTAGAGCTCAGTAACTCAGCTCCCATGTGTCCTCAGTATCATCTGTGTAGAAAGTCAGCTAGCAAAGGGATGGGGGTGGCTGGCTCTGTTCCTGTAAGTTATTTCTGGATGCATTATTCATATTTGATAAATCATTTAGAGGCAGCTACTTTATTAGCTTATAAAGCACATTATATGGTTTTAAATTGTTAATACAGGCTGTTGTGATGCATATTGTGGCTCAGAAAAGCCATGCATCACTTTAATTCATAGCCTCATTACAAAGCTTGTTACAAAGTGCTGCATTATTGCATGAAGGATAGTGGAGCAACGTTTCTACAAGAAACTTGAATGTTTTATTTACATCGTTGGTGGCTTGGTATAGCTCATAAGAAATGCACTGGAAGATGGAACTTGATCAGATTTTAAACTTCTTAAGGATAGAGACTGAACATCCTCTTCTTCCAGACTTACATTAGTCTAGACTTAGCACCTGGTGCTAGCCTAGTTTCTGCATAAGAAATATTTGGAAACATTTTACTGAAGTGAGCAGTCACTTGGTGACCTTGGACAAGTTTACTTCTTGTCAATATTCAGAAAGACTGGTATAAGCCTGAGCCCAGGACCTATTTATAATCTATTCATTTAAGAGACTTTGATCAATCTCTGTGTCCCAGGAACTCTGCTGGACATTGGACATAAAATGTTTTGCAGCATATCCCTATTCCCTGGCTTCATGAAGTTCACTGCTGCTTCTAGTGAAATGGAGAAATTGAATGAATTTTTGTTGGAGCATTGAAATTAACTGAGTTTTATATAATTTGTATATGATGAGGGTAGTATAGTAGTAAATTAACCTGGTATCTAGAAGTCTGAGTGATCAGTAGACCTACATTCAAACAGAAGATACAGCCATTTCTCTAGGAAGTGAGCTTAAGAAAAAAGTTAAACATCAGCAACAAACCACCTAAGTGTGAGTCCTAGTTCCCTGACTAGATGCTTGTCCTTGGTCATTTAGTCTCTACTTGTGCTCAGTTTTCCTCTGTAAAATGAGAAAAATGTTGCCTGTCTCACTGATACGTATACAAATGCTTAGCTGTAAGTCTGGAATACCGCAGGTGCTCAGTACATTTACTGTTTCAATCAATCCTCAGTTGAAAACAGAAGGTGGATGTGCTCCTAAAATTTACCTGAACCCTACAGAGGTATACACCATGGTAGTCACAACTGTGAAGCATCAAGGATGAAACTGTATTTTAGGTTAGTCTTAAAGCTTCTAAATATTATAGGTTCTCTTTGGATCATGTATAATCCAAGTGGGAAGCCTGTGCCTTGACATCTTTCACTTCTTGTAAATTGCAACTCTATATGCACAGCTTTCTAAAGCCTAAAATCATGTCCTCTCAAAATCCACAGAAATGCTCATCAGCTGGTGGCAGGGATTCGTGACAAAGAGGCATCAGAAATAATGTAAAATGGAAGAGAGGAAGTCATGAAGGGCATTGAACATTAGTTCAAAGAACGCTGGCTGATGAGCAGACAATAGGGAGCCAATGCTGTTCCCTAAAGGCTTAAGGAAAATACTACATTACTAGAGTTTGACTTTTGGAAGGTATATGGATCTATGTGTGTATAGAGAGGAGGGGGTGCTAGGGAGACCTATAAAAAATGTGTTAACAAGCTTGGATAGGAGAACTTCCTTATTGTTTTTCAGATTCTGCATTTTCTGCTTCCCTCAATTTTCCTAATATCCCTAACACCTCTAACTCACATGGACTACTAGGGTTCCATGCTGACACAGTCTTCCTTTCATGCTACAGGAAAATAATGCCACCTGTGACCTGTCTATAAGAAATAAGTGCCCCAATAAGTTTCCTAAGGATATCCAGGAAAAGCAAAGATGAGAAAACTTTGGAAAGGAAAGAAAAGTAATACCTGAATGATATTATTACATTAAGCTTTGAAATTAGAAAGTGCCTTTTTCCTATATGTGGAAAATGTACAAAAACATTTGCCTCTGTATTTATTGCTAGCTTATGGAATGATGAAGTATAGGTGACTGTGCCTCAAATCACCTGCATGCTGTGGCCTAGTCTTACTAGAAATATTTTTTTTATAATTTAATAAACGCTTTTCTAAAATTTTTAAAAACTTTTAAGTACCAGGGTACATGTGCAGGATGTGCAGGTTTGTTATATCGGTAAATGTGTGCCACTTTCTGAATGTTATAACCAGAAAAAAAGGACAAGTCTCACATATTTTAGAGTTAATAAAGTTCAACATTAGCAAGTCATTTACATAAAAAATGAGCATGGGGAAAAAAAGAGAGAGATCTGTGCAAATACTTTTTTTTTAGATGAGATTTGTGCTATCAGGTGAATATCCAGACCAAAGAAACGTCTTCATCTTGCACCCTTTCATTTATTAATCCAGGAAATAAAGTAAGGGACAGAAGTACAAACAACCTAGCAATGCCCCCAGAAGAAGAGTTGCTAACATTGATTGAGTTTCTTCTAACATTTTATTTACAAAACTAGCACCTGTACATATTCTAACTCTAATTCCAAAACTTTGGCATTTTCATTACGTAAGAAGCAGATATGTGATGAATTCCTCTATTCCATTCCCTTGGCATTAGATATGGGAAGTTGGCAGAAAAACTTACAATCTTAACTAATGTGCAGGAACTCATGTCTTCACAGAAACCATGACATCATCAACAGTTTCAATCTTTAGCTGGTCCAGCGATGTACACCGAAATGGGTTCTCCTCTCTCCCTTGGTTAAAACTGAAATACTTAGTGCATGTCTATAGTAAATTCCAAAGCTGACTTTTCCAAGTTCAAGGAAAGCTTCCCAAGAATCCAGGAAATGTCTCCCACGGAGCATCTGGGAAGATGTTAGAGGACTGGGATTGCTTTTATTCAGAAGTTTACCTGTGAACCATTTTTTTTTTTAGCTCCTTTTATTTTGCTTGCTCTAGACCCCAAGACCTCAAGGACTTGGCTGCTGCCTCCTGCTCTTTTGTCAACTTCCCTCTGTTTCAAAGTAGAACAACAAAGCAGAACAGTTTCCCAGGTGCCTCTTTTTGTTTCAGTACAAAGCATGGAGGCTTCTTTTAGGTTTCATGTGTTTACTGTTAGTGAAAACAGAGAAACAGAGGGGTGAAGATTAAACATAAAACACACATACACGTGCATGCAAACACATCTACAGTATCTCTTGCATTTATGCAGGTCTTTCAGGATTTATATTCATTCTATAGACAGGATCTCATTGGGAAGAGGCAAATATTATTCTTACCCCTACTTTATGTGTAAAGAAACATGGGTCTTGTTTAAAAGATTTACCCTTTAGCTAGAAATGGTGGAGCTGGAGCTGTTATTAATGCTGGGTTTCTTGGCTGCCTGGCTCCTTCTAACACAGCATGAGAAACACTTAGCCATGCTGGTAAGAATTTCTCTAGAATTTGCTAAAATGTCAGTGAGATGAAGCAGGTTTTTATATCACTTATTATTTGTAAGCATTTAAAACTTGCCAAGTAATATATGTCTATAGGAAAAGTATATATAGAATTCCATGCTAACAACAATCTCACAAGAGAGGTATTTTCTTCCTAATTTTATAGATTGACATGTCTATTCTGCCTATTTTGAACCACGTCCTTCTGTCTGCCTCCAGCCCCATCACACTCTCTGTCACCAAAGATCCCTGAACTCTCCATGTAATGATCAGACATGATCACTTTCCTGCTCTTCTCGTCCAGCACTTCCCCCATAACACTAAGGAAAGCTGTGAAGTGTGGGGCAGGGTTTGGGGCATAGCTTCCCCTCTTCTCATTTCTTGTCCCCTTATGAGCCTCTTCTAGACCCAGTCTCTAAGTGACTTCTGATCTTCTTAGATAGTAGCCTGAGTAACTTTGGACCATTTAACATGCAATTCCAGAGGGCACCATTAACTTTTGTAGTTACAGTCATGAGTATTTCTGGTCACATGGCAGTGAAGTGTTAGAAGGAATAGGTACGGTTTTATTCATGTATACAAATGTGCCATCTGAGCTGGAGGGCTATTAGTGACTCTGCCCCCCTCTCAGGCAGAGGTGATCTGGCCTCCCTTCCTGCATATCCAACTTCTCTTCCCAGTTATCTGAATGATGCATAGTGCTTTGTTCCAGATAAAAGATTAACAATATAATTATTAGACGTTATAGGTTTATATTCCTTTCTACAGATAACTATAGTCTGCATTTTTGTCAAGTCTAAACAAGCAACTTATTCTAAACAAAACAAATTGCATTTGACAAGTCTGTACATGCGCTGTATTTTTTTCTACATTAACAAAATGTAACATAACCAAATTGTCTAAACTATTGTATTAATTCTCTAACACAAGAAAAAGAATTCTTCATTCCTTGACCACTGATAATTTTTTTTAAATTTTTCATTTCTGTTTTTTTAATTGTTTTATCATGACCATTTTTTTTCCATCTCTGTTATGCTTTGGAAATGTGAACTGCTATATTCCTTTATATAAATATTTTGAAATAGAGTGACTGTCTCCTGGTATCAGACAAGTAGAGTGTTTCCATCTTATCTTTTGCTATTATAAATATCGTGAGCATCTTTTGGCATGTTTAAAGAATTTTTTCAAAAGATAAATTCTAGGAAAGAATATCCATATGTTTTAACATACATTTTTCTTATTTTCTAGAGAAGTTATTCTTTCACATGTTTATTAGATATATTGTTTCTATTTCTTATTTTTAAAACTTTTTTTCATATTCATAGCCCGTTTGTCTATTATTGTGTTAGTGCTTTTCTTATTTGTTTTCAGGGGCACATTACTTATTCATTATATTATTTCTTTGTTTATAATCTATTTAACATATATTCTTGAGCTGAGCTTGAAGTTTTTTCTCCTCTTTCTTTTATCTTTGAAAGCCTGCAATCCTCAAGTTATCCTTGATGTGAATGGAATATTTAATTATAGATGATTGTAGAATTTTATATTTTTACTTTTTAGAAGTAATTCCTTAAATTGCCTGGAAAATATGTATCTCTGTATATCTATGTGGCATGTTGTAAGGATTATCCAATGAGATACTTTTCTAACCACCAATTAGATAATATTCAACCCTTCTCCATTGGCTAGTGATTATTCCTCAATTGCTAGGGAACTGGCTCTTCAAATGGTATCTGCCTCAGTGGACTGTGCCCATTACCACCCTGGCTGGGCCCTAAGAGGCCTCACCTATCTTACCTTCAATCAAACTTGACCATCCCTGATAACATCTAATTTTTGTTTTAAAGAGAGGTTTTTAAATATGCTGTGTATCTGAGGTAAAAATATTAAAGCCTTATTGCTTTTGATTGTATAATTTTTTAAACATACTGGTTGATAACTGTTAACAGCTTGGCTTAGTTATTTTTAAAAGGTAATAGAAAAATGCCAGATAAATTGGGTAAAGCAGTAGTAATACCAAGGCAAATTAGGATATGCCTATCCACTTCTCTTATCAGAAGGAAATAACCAGGGAAAGCTGTCTTACATAGTTGGGAAGATTTGGGATATTTTTTATGTTACCTGAAATCACTGAGTTCTCTAAGTTGTCCAATATTGCCTAAGGAGGTAAATTATGTAACCATAAATATAGGAAAAAGGTGGGTTTTGAAGCTTGGATGAGTACAAAAGGAAGAGGAAACTTTAAGAAATTGAGCAAAGGTAAAGGGCTAGAGCCAAGTGTGGCTGTAGATCAATTAAGAGTACATGTGGTGTCTATCAGATATTCTCTTCTATTTTGTTTATTGGCTAAAAAGTGGATCTTAGTGTTGTTCTGGCATTTAGTTATCTACATTTTAGCTGTTTGATAAAACCTACATATTTATCTCTCTATCCATTTTATTGTTTTAAATTCAAAAGGATTTTGAATTCTACTATATTATTTTAGGCATTAGGATTGCCCTATGTGACCAGGTTGTAGCCCTGGTTATAGATTTAGGGACTCACAGACCAAAAAAAAAACCTTTAGTCTTTATACAGGTTCTTATCTTATTTTGGAATACCATCTTGTGTGAAGTTAAGAAACTTAAACTCTAGAGTCAGAAAATAAGGGTTCATTGTATTCACCTGCCACCTCTTTGACTAGGCAATTGAACTTTCTGTGCCTCAGAGGAACTCTATGAAATGGAGTTGGTAATCATTACGCCTAGTCCAAGCTTTTTGGTGAGGATGAGTGGGAAAAAGTCAGTTATATCCCTTATGGAGCTAAGGGATGTAAGTATACATTAGCTGTTATGTTAGCTTTTACTAACTATATATTAGCTGTTATGATATTAATATCCCACTTTCTGGGGAGTGTTAAATGTTATCTTACTGATATGCAGAAAAAAAGAGAGATTATATGACTTCACAGAGATAGCATTTTATCACAGCAAGAAGAAAAGTTTGTGTCTGTGTGTATATGTGCATGCACACAACTAAATATTCTACTGACTTCTTAGATAACTTGAAGGTTGTGGGCCTTTTAGGATTAAAAAAAAATGAGAATTCAAATTCCCAACTCAGGAATGTATTTTAAATAAACGATAAACAAAGAAATAATGTCATAAATGTGCATGTGTCCGTGGGGGACGTGTGTGTGTTCTTTGACATAATCTCACAGGTATTTATACTTGTCAAAACTCATCAAACTGTACACTTAAGATCTATGTTATGCATCTTATTGTATCTAAATTATACAGCAGTGAAAATGTAAATTAAAAATTTAAAAACTGAAACAAGTTATTTGAGACCTGAGATTGTTCAGAGCCTTCAATGTTCAGAGCACAGTTCCTGGTACCTAGTAGATGATTAATAAATATTGGTTAAACTGGAAATCAAATCCAATGATTTTTTGACTTTGATTAATAATTATCTTGAGGGTATCTGCTGGCTCTAATAAGCAGTGATGAGTGCTGCCATGAGTATTTTTTTGTATTTCCTTTATTCTTGAAATTCATTTTTGGTTTTTGATTAACAAATAATAATTATATATACATATATATTTAGGGTATAATATACTGTTTTTATATATGTATGACTTTTTGAGGTTGCCTTGTGGATCCCATTTTCTGTGCTTCTGATATGGGAGAGAGGGGGAAGATGCCCTTCTCTAAGCACCACACCAGTTCTAAGATGCTAGAATTCTCAGACTTTCTGTTCCTAGTCTACTGTGTTTGAAGATGAAAAAATTTTGCTGTCTCGGAGTACAAAACACAGCTCCAAAGCTGAGCTGGGTGCAAACTAGAATGAATCCAGAGATGCAGAGCAGCACTCCCCTGCCCCAGCCTTACAGCTGGATACACAAGGTGTTTGGCCTCCTTCCCCTTCCAGTTCAGTGAAGTCACACTGCATTCCAGCTGCAGGATAAACAAAGCATTCATCCCAGTCAATTTTAACAGCCTTCTCTTTGTACATTTGCATATAGCTTACCTTTTATACAGCCATGGGAAGCCCATAAAATCTCAGTCTAGGCTGACCATTTAAAAAAAATGTATTTTTATATGTTGCTGGGTTTGCATACTTCCTGGAAGCAGTAGAGGAACTGCAGGAGCCTTTAAAACTAATTAACAACCCCCTGTTGGAGACATGGCACTCAGCAGTGATTTATCCTGGATGGGCTTGCAGACCTGAGCAGTAGAACTTCAAAAGCTGTGTGCAGATCTGAGGGGATTTACGAAGTGGTATTGTTTATGACACACATCTCCCATTACCCACTTTTTGGTAGAAAGTTCAGAAGAAATATTTAATACATCTCTATCCTAATAGGAGTGGTAACAACAGATAATTCTTTGCTATAATGCATTTCCTACCACTACAGGCTCCCAGCAAGTACGATATAAACTTTCCCCTCTTCCTGCAAATGTTATTGCATGTTTTAGAAAATCAGGTAAAAATGATATTTCTCTTGCAGCTGGTGGTGCTTCTGACATGTTTTAAAACATGTGGGACTTTAGTACCTGTTGTAGTTACATGATTTGTAGCCCTAAAACAGTGTCCTTTGCTCTTGCTAAGAGAATGATCTGATGCCATGAAATAGTAGATTTTAACAATACCTTTTCCCTCAGATAATTTTGTAGCTGCAGAAGCAGAATGATTTGCAATGGCTACTTTCTCCCCAGAAGTCCAGAAAAACAGTCATTAAAAGCTTGGAGAAGAAGGTAGCATAGAACATGGCTGTTTTCATTCCTACCAACTCCTCTAGTGCTTCTTTCTTGGATAAGGGAGTTTTTTGCTGATCAGCAGTGGCCAGATAGATCTGAGATCAAGCTTGATAGATTACAAAATGAATTTCAGATAGAACAAAAGCATATAAGGATTCCTGAAAATGAGATGAGGAAGATTCAGGATGACTGAAGGAAACTTGGATCCCATCTGCATCTCCTGCCTCTGGGTAACCACAAGAAGTCGCTACCATTTTCCAATCCTCAGTTTCTTCATCAATAAAGTGAAAATTAAAATGAGAATCTTTTTGTGAGTCCTAACCCCATGGACATCCCACAAACAGGTCAAAATAGTGAAAAATGAACTTATAAATGAAAGAAGTTTGATTGTAAAATTTCAGGGATCAGAGAATTATACAACATTTGAACCATCATCAAGTACTCCCACCCGTCTATGAGAGGTAATTACTTCTAGGTACCTAGGGGGAATCTCAGTGCTGCTATGGCAGATATTTCAGGTTCCATTGACCCTGGGAGCTTGGTACTTGATGGTGAGCATGGCTGATGAATGCCATGTGAACAACACTGTGGCATATTATACACTACCTTTATGTAAAGGGTATTGCAATTGACTCAGGACAGTGAGCTCAACTTGTATAACTGGTCATAAATTCTGGTGAAGATACCCTTCTGGATAGCATGGAGAAGTACCTACAATGAAATAAATGCTTTTAATAATAGTGCTGCAAATGTAATGATCAGCTTGTCTCTAAAGATTTTACAAAGAACTTTAGTTTTTATATGCTTAGTTAGGTTTTACAGTGCAGACTAAACTTTCTTAATTGATTTTTATTCCTTGTTTCACCAAAATCTCATACTGCAATGCATTGCACATTATCATATAGCTTCAAAGCCAGAAATCATCCCTGATTTAGATTTATGGGAAGAGTTTGCATATTTTACAAACATGGATTTTCTTTTAGGTTCTAGCAAAGGGCATTTATATAGCATGCAAAGAAAAATAAAACATCTATTTTGCAATGCTTTTATTTAAATTCTTAATGATTTATAAGTACCATGGTTTGGCTGCCCATGTAGGAATTTATCTGACCCTCTTTAAAGCCCTAGGTCTCACCTGAACTAGGTGATACTGTAGAAGCTCCTTGATCCTTGTCTTGTGGCTTTGGTATTATCTCTCCTGGGGGAAGGGTCCATTTAGTTTTTGTTTGCTTTTATTATTTCCTTCAAATCTCTGGCTGGTTATTGCATTTCTGTATCATTTTGAAATTTATAGTCTATTTAATAGCATTTTTATTTTTTATGATTATGTCAGTCTTACCCATAAGAGGGTCTTAGGGAATATGTTTTGAGATTCTTTCAATAGCAACCACATCTAGAAACTACCTAACTGAATTATGAGTTTTATTTTTTTACCAGAGGGAGCTATGAAACAGAAATGATTTTAGATGTAGATTATAATAATAATTTGGAGGCATCTTTATGATCTGTGAGTTTCATATCACTCTCATGCCTAGCACTCTCTTTGATTATTACTGTTCTAATAGAACGCTGCAAAATTTCTATATGTATCCAGTAACAGCCTCTACATCAGGGGAAGGTGCAAGGGAGCAAGAGTGTGCTTAATACTGAATCCTTCACCAAAATGTCGGGAACAGGTTGTTCAAATTATCCCAAAGGGCAGTGCAAATTGGTGTTTCATCTTCAGAGATTATGTATTTACAGAGCCTGAAACTACTATTAATAGAGGGGAAAAAGATAATTTCTTGGAAGCATACAGGGTGATTTCAAGGAATGCAAAAGCATGAAGTCCCATTATGCAGGACCAGGTCAAGAAGCTAGAAGTTTATTAGGAAACAAGGTACGCGTTCACACCCCAACTTGCACACTTGTGATAAGGGATCACCCACACAGATGAATACAGACATATGATAGTGGAATATGAGGCGGCCCATAATTAGAGATGAGATAACACTCTTGAGCCTGTGCTGGGTCCCGAGTGCCTTCCAGGTGCCTCACCTATCCTGACTCATTCAGTCATCACAATGAGAAAAGGAACTGGGTAGGGAGAAGTTAAGTCACTTGCTTAAGGTCACATAAACTGGCAAATAACAAAGAACAGAGTCTTGTCTTCATCCCAGCTGCCTGGCTCCAGACATGATTTCAGTTTTTCTTCATTCTCTCCCAACCTGCCTTTTCTACTTTGCTGCTTCAGCCTTTACCAGACTGCTCCAGCCCCAATATTGCACACATTCCAAGTTCAAGTGTCTGACGGAAATTGACTATATTCTCTGAGATCCAATTTCAACTTCCTGGGAGACACAGTCTGTTAGGCAAAACTGGGTAAATAGTTCAATCTGCCATGGCAAGAGTGATGGGCCATCCAGTTCTGACCTGGTTGCTCCATTTCACCAAGTGTGATCAGGAGCAGTTCTCATAAGAGAAGCTGTAGCCTGAGCAGTTACCCACCAAAGCTGTCTGTTATAATTCGTAACTTACAGTCTAAATATCATGGGGCATGGTGGGCTCACACCTGTAATCCTAACACTTTGAGAGGCTGAGGTGTGAGGGTTACTTGAGGCTGGGAGTTCAAGACCAGTGTGGGCAACATAGTGAGACCCTATCTCTACTAGAAACAAAAATGAATTAGCTCAGCATCATGCTGCACACCTGTAGTCTCATCTACTCGAGGAGGCTGAGGCAGGAGGACAACTTGGGCCCAAGAGGTTGAGGCTGCAGTGAGTCATGATCATGCCACTGCACTCCAGCTTGAGCAATAGAGTGAGACCTTGTCTCCAGAAAACAACCAACAAAATAATAAAAATATCCACATCTGTGGATATGTGAAATGCTCATTCACATGATTCTCTGTACTTCTCTATATATGTTAAATTATTAATTTCAAATCATTCTAATTTATATTGCCTGAAGAAAAATTTTTGACAAGATGAATTGTGATATGTGCATTTCTAGAGTTCATTTTGCCTTTTTGCCGTCATTGCCCTCCAGATTAAAGTAAATTTAGACACCAAGTAAACACAATGAAGCTCTAGCAGTCTTAAGTTTCCCTTAAAGATAACAGCTAAAATTAATTGCCTTATTTAATTCTGACAATCAATCTATGAGGCAGAATTGATACTATTCCCATTTTAACAATGAGGACACTGAAGCAAAAGATTTGAAATTAATGTCCTGGTTCACACAAGTGTCAGACTCTAAATCCAAACTCTGAATGCAGGGCCTGAACTTTAAATTTTTACACTACACCAACTGAAAACTAACATATGTCTGTCTTACTCGTTTAACCCAGTATTTGTGGAGCATCCCAACCAGAAAATACCATTGCAATCTCAGGCATGCCAGTTGCTCATAGATCAAAATCTGTCCTTAGTAATTTCATCTGCTAACTCCTAGAATAATGTCTCTGTATGCATCCTCATGACATTGTGGACACCTGGTAGCAGTTGATCCATCTCTCTTCAGTTGTGGGAACTGGAACAAAAATACATCTTAGTGGTCTGAGTTCACATCACCTAGACTGGGATTCTAAGTATACTTTTTCAAATTTTTGTAAATTTGGGCAAAGAAATAAGCCACTCATATTCATTTGTAAAACTCAAGTGTACATACCTATCTCTCAATTTCTGTGGAGGTTAAATGAGGTATGCTACGTGTTTAATTTGGCTGCTAATAATAGAGGATGCTCAGTGCACTGTGCTCTCTCAATTCTCCTTCTCTGCTATGAATATTTGACATCACTGTCCTCACTGGCCCTTGCATGATCAAGCATTAGAATCCATCTTAGCACTTCTTATTTAACTGTCTGGCTATTCAGCCTGCTGTCCCATATATCTTCTGCTGTGAAATACTTTTATACCCTCTATAATACGTGAGTGAAACTCAAGGTCTCACAAATCTTCCTGAATTCTCTAGATAGGAAAGCTAACGAGGCAATATTGTGATACTTTGACTGGTCTGTGGATTTGAACAATGTCCAAGGAAGCATCTTCCAGAGAGAATCCAATGTAATAGAGGGACATTAGATAATCTGTAGCTTTTTGGAAGAAAGTTGAAGGAACCATTAAATATATTTAGCCATCACTGATTTTTCCATGGGTAGAATATTTAGGAAATATGCCACAATATTCTAAAATCATACTTTATAATCAGCAGAATCTGTGAAGTTTTAAATCTGTGTGAACAATACTAAAGACCTGATTTCTATTGCCCTTTTTAGTTTTCATGGAGTAGTTTTATATAAACTCTTCTATTGATTCTTACAAAAATGAGTGCAGTTTTTGTTATAACCCCCATTTTATTGATGGAAGACTTATTTTCCAGAAAGATTAATGACTTCTCTTATTTCATTGTTCAAACTGTGGCCTTCCATGTCTTACAGATAGGGCTTAACATCATGGAGTTAGAATCAAATGGATCAGTTTTCATTTAATATTGTTGAGTGTCAAAAATAAAGAGAATAATTTACAGAGATGTGAACAAGTTGGGGAACATAGATCTCACATACAAAGAAATGTGGACTTTTGTCAACTGCCAACATTGATTTCCTCATTTGAAAATTTCACCCACAACAAATCTACAATTTGCTTAGTTCTTCCGTTTCCTTTTCACTGTCTCTGGAACTTTAGAAAAAGTCTGGAGCAGAAACCACAAGAATGAAAGTTTCAGCCTCCTATTGCCTTACATAGATAAAGCAAAAGTTTCTTATAACCCCTATGGACTTTGCTTCTCTGGCCTAATGTGAACTGTTTGCTATGTGTCTACCCCTTTCTGCAAGGGACTCTGAGAAAGGAAGTGTAGAGAATGGGGCTTGATGCCCCAAATAAAACTACTCAACTCTTAGCAAAAGAAAAAAAAAAAAGGAGGAGAAAGTGTTGTGGATTTTAGCAGGTCAGCAAGAGTGTCTATCTCACTGAGCTTGCAGAGATATCTTATATATATTTTTGTATAACTGGTATGTGATAAATCATGCATCACATTATTAATATTAGAGTAATTAATATAATCATAGCATTACTTTCCTTTTCCATGGAAAACAATTACCTTTGAAAGAAAAATTGTTTATAATAATCCTCAAAATTGAAAATGCGACCTTATATTATTACTGTGTTCATTTACTAATATCTTTTAATTCATTTTAGCTTCATAATATTCCTTGAATAAAGATGGAGAGTATCATTATTATATTTGTCAACAGGAAAATATCCCCATAGCAGTTAAGGGAATTGCTTAAATTAATGGTAGACGCATGTATTATTTCCACTTCGAATCTTACAGTGATTTGAGTTACATATATTAGTACTCGAGCTACCTCTTCTGGATGGATAGAGGGAGTAATGTACATGATAAACAATGGAAATTTATATTAATAACTTGTAGAAAACTTAAGAGTAGATAATATATCCTTGAAATAGAACATCTGGCAATTGTAAAAGCATATTCACTATTTTATACCTGAAAAACATAAAGGACACATGGCAGGTGAGACTCTAATTTAAATAGGAGGAAACTGAGACTGATTGTGTATGTGATCTGTCTAAAGTCACTCAGATTATAAATGCAAGAGCTTGGCAGGACACTCATTTCCTCAATTTTAACTCAGTGGTCATTCACTAATCCTTGCTGCCCTGTAGAAACATAGACTTATTTTTGTTGCTACTTCTCATGAGAAGCAAAAGTTCATAATTCTGAACTCTTTTAAGTCAAAGCTTGCAAAAGTCAGTTTATAACTGGAATATACACATTTTGTTTGGCCTCCACACCATAGATTCTGTTGGAAAAATATGACTAATTGTCAATATTTAGAAATTATATTTTATACACAATCTTGGGTTTCTAGCATCTCTCCAATGATCTATATGTGAACCACATTCCTAAATGGCATTAGGGGGCTGAACTGCAGAACAGGCATGAATTTCTCAGTTTTCCACGGGTCCCTTAAGTCTCCTTGGGGCCCCTAATGAGGAAGCTAAAGTCATTTCATTCATTTAATTTATCTGAACGCTGTCTGCAGACAGGCAAATTTGTGACCCCTGCTTAACTTATAACAAGTCACCTCCTGATATGGAACACAATAGTAGATAATGTAGCATTTTTCTTTTTCATTTCTGATATTTCTTTGAGATCTTTGTGGATTAAAAGAGAGAAGGGAAATTTTCTGTGTTTTTCAAGTCAGAAAAAAATATATATTTATCCTCAGTCTGCTTAGCAGTGAGTAGGGTATGCTAACTTTGTTCAGCCACTGCTGGATGCAGAGTTGACATTGGCAGGCTAGTCTGGTAAGGAAAAGTGAAGGTGAGTGAGGTATCTCTGAAAGTAAGAGAAAGCATGCAGATTGTTGTGTGGAACACAGGCTGATTCAGCATAGGCCCATCTGCCACCAGAGCTTAGATTTGGGCCACTTGCGGCCCACTGTTTGACTGAGAAAGCCATACCCATCCCATCACTAAGTTGACAGTTAAGAAGGGCTTCTTAAAGGAGTGGATTCACTGCTTGTTTTTCTCCCACATAAATATAATTAAATATGAAAGGTGGTGATGGTGGTTGAACATCTGTCTTTAGCTTTCAGATTTTTCACAGTCTGTTGATTAGGTTATGTTTTGTATTATTCCAATGTCCACAGCTGTCAAGTGAAATGGGAGCAGGCCTACCAGAATCAGGGAGCCGAGGTCTATAGCAACTCTTCACGTTCCACGTGGTAATAGTTGGTGACAGCTTCTCCTCTGAACAAATTATTTTCCGTTGGTTGATGGGTCTCAGCTGTTCTAACCTAGGAAGTGATGAGTTTTGCCTTCATTTGGAAAGTAGGATAAGATCTGTTCAAAATAGAGTTGCTGGCTTCTTTGGGTGTTATTGTTTATTTTGTTTTAATCGTGGTTATGTGTGTATGAACATGCAATGGGACTCTGGTGCATTTTGGACAGCAAGTTCTGATCTTACCAAAGTACAGTATCTGGAGCTTTCAAAGGTTTGTGCTGTTCCTGATCCATGAAAGGGAGGGATTAACATAAGGGCAAGAGGAGCATTTCAGAAATATCACTTCTCCCCAGCTCTCTGAGATTGATTTCTCCTCTTAGGAGCATTTGTTCTCAGGCTGATGTCTTTTCCTCATGAGTGAGGTTAGCTCACACCAATATCCTTGGGTAAAGCCAAGCAGCGGCGTGCTAATTAAAATGGTAGGATCGGGAAACACAGAGGTTTTTCTTTCAAAGGTGTCAGATCTACAGACTTAATTTCATATGCTGTGAGTATGCACACATGGCACTGCAGTTGAGTATGTCTGAAATGAAAAGGTCTGGAAGATTTTCCCCAGTGCCTTCACATTTCCTTCTCCTTTCTCTGTATGAAAATAGGGTCTTAGGAAAGTATCTAAACTGACTTTGACCCAAAGGCACAAATACCGAATAATTTTTTGGTTACTTGCACTTTAATATGAAACTATTATAGGTATCTATTACTGTTTAATGGAATTTTCTGCCATGATGGGAATGTCATGTAACTGTTCTGTCCACGTCTATAGATACTGGTCACAAATCCCTATTCAGCACTTGAAATGTAGCTGATATAACTGACAGACTGATTTTTCATTTTTGTTTTTATTTCATTTGAATTAACTTCAAATTAAAATAGCCACATGTGGCTGGTGCCTACCATAAGAAGTGCAGAAATGAACCATTCATGATGGGATTTAAAGCTTTTGGCTGTTCCAAATGAAGTATGTATATTTAGGAGGGCTTAATTACCCAGGCTGAAATCTGAAACCATACCTTTGCCAACTGAAAGGGTAGCAACAACCATTTCTAGTGTACACCCCAGGAATGAGTAAATCATAGGTAACAAGATATTTACAAAATGAATGCATGAATAAATGCACAGTGATAATAAATGTCGCAGTTTGTAGTATCAGAAAACATTTGTCTGAGCCAGGCCCTTTGAGCCTCACATTTCTTGCGTCATCGATGCAACAATCCTGTCAGGTCTCTATTATTGCCATCCTTATTTTGCAGATGAAGAAATTGAAGTGCAGAAAAGTTAAGGCCTTGCTCCAGGCTAAAAAAGCTAGTAAATGATGGAATTACCTCTTCAACTTGGTTCTGTCTGTCTCTACAGCTCGCATTCACAATTACAGTTACTACTGCGATGATGAGCTTAAAAGTCAACTTACTTTATGGACGATTAAAGAAACTCGTATCTGAATGCAGTGTTGTAGATCTCCAAGGTCCCTTTCTTTTCTTTCTTTAATGATCACATTTAAAATAAAATAACATCTAGATGCAACTAGCATAGAGTAAATACTCCATAAAAAGCAGCTGCATTATTTTTACTATCATCATAATTACATGATATTTCTATAAACTCTACTTGCATATGTGATATTAATCAGAAGGGTCATTGAGTCATAAATGAACCTCATAAGTGGTTCTGCCCTTCATGTCACCAATAACAAAATATCCTAAAATCATAATTGAAGATTTAAGGGGCCCAAAGAGAGTAGCTAAAAACATTCTGTCTTACAAGAGCTATTGCTGTATGATTCTGTTCTCAACTCAAAATCAGTAATGGTATTTATGAATATGTTTACCAATAGGACTGAATTTTGGGTTTAAAAATAATCCTGTATCTCATTATCTAAGAATTGCATGATAAACCTGATGAAAGAGTGTATGTAAACGATATTGAATTATTAATTGGAGCAGGATTTGCATCTACCAACATTTCCACCGAGTATAGTGATTACTTTCTGCCATTCGTTCTCCCTGAAATGTGTTTCCTGGCATTCCCACCCATAGGACCTGTCAACCACTGCGCCAGGCACGGAAGTTAGTGAGAACGGATCTACTAGTTATAGTAAAAGGGAAAAAAAAGTCCACAAAGCACTTAGCTGTCAGCCATATCATCTGAAGTAAATTCAATGGAATTGATTTGTTTTAATTCTTCAGTATTTCTAATTGGTCCCAAGCCAATCGCCAGTTAGGACTCATAACATTAAATTCAGGTTGACCATTTGGTTGCTGATCTTTGCATTATCCATATATTACAATTTCAGGCCTCCTCCATTGGCCACTTCTTAGTGATCCAACATGAACACTTTTCTCTATTCCTTTGTGATGCTAAGAATGGTTTTGATGGCACAAAATATACTCTGGGCTTCTAGTAGATTAGCAAAGCAACTGAATGTCTGAGTGGGTCAAAGCAGTGATCTCTTTTCGTCTTATAGTAAAGAACACCTGAAGGCATGTGTTGCTGTACACTGAAATGGAAATGGAAATAGGAAACTACAACTAGAGATCCTTAGGCCTGTAAGGCTGGGAAAACCAAGAAGAATTGTATAGACTGGTTATAGAGCAGGAGGGTCAGTTGGGAAGCTGAGCCTTGGGAAACATAAAACATTGGAGTCAGGTGAGAGGAACATTCCAAGCCTAAGAATCTGTTTGATTTAGAAGCGGAGCTGAGGCCATGTGGCAAGGACGAGTTCAAGTCCTGTGCTAGAGCGATGTGCTTTTTTATGTAAACCTAGCCACAACATCTGAGACTGCATAAGTAGGACACCAGATTCAGCTTATTTAGTACACTTTTTAAAAAATACAAATATCGGTTCAATCATTTCCTTTATAGTCACATTGATCTGTTAAGACAAACAAATGAGATGAGGAAGCTTTTCTAATTGAGGCTAACAGGCTGAAAGATGTAGTTGGTGCACTATACTCCCCCAGAAAACGTATGAGTAAATTTCCTCTGAAGTAAACACAGACCATGCTAATAAGTAAAAAGAATGGAAGGAAAGAATAGTGAAACTTTAAAACAAACTAAAGCACAGGCTGAATCAGCAGCATTTAGTTGACTAAGTGGGAGGATGGTCCTTCCTCCTTCTCTATCTATCAGAGTTCTTTGTTTTGCATTAATTTGATTTTTCTCATTTATTTATGTTGAAATTATTTTGTCTGCATTTTAATATTGTAAAATCTTTCAGTTTTTCAAGGTCTATCAATCAATTATAGCCTTAAGATTTCAGCCATTGATGTGTTACTTAAAAATGTTCTGCTCATCAGAAAAATAAAAGTTGTAAGAAGATGCTCAGTCATATCATCTTATTTTTTACTAATGCATATTTGATCACATTTTCTAAGTTTGAAACTTCATTTTAACCCTTTCAGTATCAGATGTAGTTTGGGAATCTTACTTAGTTTTCTTGTCCCAGGTATTTAGCTTTTTTTTTTCTTTAAAATCCTTTCTCCCTGGATGTTAAAGGCTTATCTGCCCAGACACTATGATTATGTATATTTTTTACTCTGAATTTTTCAGCATATGACACTAATGTTCTGCCTCTTCTTTGCCTAACACCACATGCTTTAGTTACTATAGCTTTAAAATATAATCTTTTATTAGAAAAAATCCACCCTTATCACTCTTTATTTAAAATAAAAACTCATTTGCAATCCTTAGACATTTATTCTTCCATATAAATTACTTATATGATATTTGTTTTAATTAAGAAAATTATGTCAGGATACAATTGGTTTGCATTATATTTACGAGTCTACCCTTTTTTATCTCTCTCTCTGATTTTTTTTTTTTTTGCAAGTTTTACAATATCAATTCTGAACATTTAAGTTAATTTTAGGTCTTTATTCTTTATTCAAGTCTTTTTCATAGGCCTCAGTCAGGTTTCCTTGTGTAAGTTCTGTGCATTTCCTGAGAGCCTCAGGGAAGTTCCCCTAGTTCTTAGCTTGAATTATTAATAATAATAGAAAAATGGTCCTTCTCCACAGGCTTCAGTACATTTCTCCTCTTCTAACTTTTCAGTGGCATGGTGGAAACAGATGTAGGGTACTACCAGTGAGCAAAAGGAATAAGGAATAACAAAACTGTTTGTCTTGGATGGAAATGAAGGGTCTTATTTATACTGACACTCAAGGGCATTACTCTGTGAGAATGGGATTAATTTCTGAGTTGGCTAAAGGACCTCAGAAGAAAATTCAGAGTACACAGCTTCCAAGATAGGCATGTGTCTCCCTCGATATGTTATTTCTCCCATTTTCTTTTCCTTAATATCACCTATGTCCTTTAGTATACAAACAAACAAAGAAGTATACCATTAGTGTATCCTCAAATGTCAGCTCAGAATGTAGGCAAATGACTCATATGAAGTGGAAAAGAGATGAAGGAAATTCAACTAAACCGTATCAAGACAAAGGATGTGGGAAAAGTCTGTTTAGAATAAAGGGAGCATTTCCTAGCTGCTTTTGTCACTCAGGTGTAATCATGCAACGAAGTGTTGGCTGATGGGATGTAAGCATGAAGAGTATGCACAAATTCCAGGAATTAAATCTATGGGACTCAGTTTGCCAATTTGCCTGTATTTCTTCCTGTGGTGCCTGGGATATTGACATGATGGCTTCCTTCAGATTTCTTCAAAATGAAGGGAAAATAAATTATTTTCTTCTTAACTCATTGTTATTTTGGGTTTTGCTGGCAATCGCAGCTGAACCTGATTTTAACAAACATAGGTTATGTATTTTGCAGGAAGAATACATAAAAACAGCCACCACCAACCACACATATCCTCATGAAATTAATGAACTTCATGAATGAAGAAAGACGTTTTTAGTCATTAAAGCAGAAAAAAAGCAACTCTCTCTCAAAGTTTAAAAAAAGCCAGGTTCGCTTTCTAATTCTCTAGAGCAATATTGAATTTTTTGAAAAGGGCTTAGGTCTATAAGTTCAGTGGAAAATAGTATATGACCGAAAAATCATAACAAGATAAGTTTTCTTTCATATTCAAATGTTAGAAGAAGATATTCTCAAACAGCCTTATGCTCAGGGAAGTGCTACCTGAGAGCCAATCTTGGAAAAAAGTACCAAAAAAAGCACCTTAACCATGAATAGGAAGACCATACTAAAGAGGACTGATGATGAGTTTGGATGTCTTTTAAGTATTACACAACAAGTAAATGACATTGGAAGAAATGACATATTTCATCTCACATAGTAAATGACTAATAAAAATCCCACAGTGGGAAAAGGAAAAGTGGGAGAAATCATATGCTTTTCGTTCCAGATGTATACATCCAATGGTCTTCTTGATGTTCATCCTGGGGATCCTAAATTCATTATGTGTAAAACTAGATTTACATTCTTTCTTCCAATTTCAGTCTCTTTTCAATGTTCTCTGTCAAGGAGTATTGATGCCATTCACTCCCCACCCAAATTTTTAACTTTCTCTTACTTTTTTAAATTATACTTTAAGTTCTGGTGTACATGTACAGATCTTGCAGGATTGCTACATAGGTATATACATGCCATGGTGGTTTGCTGCCTCCATCCCCCGTCACCTACATTAGGTATTTCTCCTAATGTTATCCCTCCCCAACCTCCTCACCCGCTGTTATTGCTCCCCTAGTGCCTCACCCCCCAACAGACCCCAGTGTGTGATGTTCCCCTTCCTGTGTCTATGTGTTATTGTTCGATACCCACTTATGAGTTAGAACATGTGGTATTTGGTTTTCTGTTCTTGTGTCAGTTTGCTGAGAATGATGGTTTTCAGATTCATCCATGTCCCTGCAAAGGACATGAATTCATCCTTTTTTATGGCTGCATAGTATTCCATGGTGTATATGCGCCACATTTTCCCTGTCCGGTCTATCACTGATGGGCATTTGGGTTGCTTCCAAGTCTTTGCTATTGTAAACAGTGCCACAATGGACATACATGTGCATGTGTCTTTATAATAGAATGATTTATAATCCTTTGGGCATATACCCAGTAATGGGATTGCTGGGTCAAATGGTATTTCTAGTTCTATATCCTTGAGGAATCACCACACTGTCTTCCACAATGGTTGCACTAATTTACACTCCCCAAAGTGGAAAAGTGTTCTTATTTCTCCACACCCTCCCTAGCATCTGTTGTCTCCAGATTTTTTAATGATTTCCATTCTAACTGATATGAGATGGTATCTCAATGTGGGTGTGATTTGCATTTCTCTAATGACCAGTGATGGTGAGCATTTTTTCATACATTTGTTGGCTGCATAAATGTCTTCTTTTGAAAAGTGCCTGTTCATATCCTTTGTCCACTTTTTGATGGGGTTGTTTTTTCTTGTAAATTTGTTTTAGTTCTTTATAGATTCTGGATATTAGCCCTTTGTCATATGACAGAATAGAGGCCTCAGAAATAATGCCTCACACCTACAACCATCTGATCTTTGACAAACCTGACAAAAACAAGCAATGGGGAAAGGATTCCCTATTTAATAAATTGTATTGGGAAAACTGGCTAGCCATGTGCAGAAAGCTGAAACTGGATCCCTTCCTTACACCTTATACAAAAATTAACTCCAGATGGATTAAAGATTTAAACCTAAGACATAACACAAAAAAAAACCCTAGAAGAAAACCTAGGCAATACCATTCAGGACATAGGCATAGGCAAGGACTTCATGACCAAAACACCAAAAACAATGGCAACAAAAGCAAAAATAGAGAAATGGGATCTAATTAAACAAGAGCTTCTGCACAGCAAAAGAAACAGTCTTCAGAGTGAACTGGCAACCAACAGAATGGGAAAAATTTTTGCAAGCTATCCACCTGACAAAGAGCTTTCTCTTATTTATTGCAGGACCTTAGCAGTCACCTTCTAGAAGGAAACATGTGTTCCTGGTGCTCCAGCACAGGCACTTGCATTTGGTTTCCTTCTGTCTGTATGTTTCTGTATCTCATTTTACCCCTTTTTCACTCCTCCTGCTCATATATGGGACTTCGCTAAAATGTACTTTAACCTCTATTTCTTGTGTGGTAATATCACAGGGTTGTGGTTCCTACAAGGTCTAAGTTTCTCCATATCCCACCACATGGGTAAATTCAGTTTAGGGATGAAAGAGTGAGCCTTGAGTCCACGTCATGTTCCCAATATAGTTTTCCAAAATAGGCACTGCATTGTGTCTCATTTGTATTCCTGCATTAGTTATCAGTGTGGTTCAGAAACAAGAGAAAGAGGCTTATGATTAATCTCTACTTTCTGAAACCACATCATTATCTATTGTTTCTGCCTGTGTGGGTGAAGGACATTTTACCAACTCAGTGTAATTAAAACTTTTGATAACCTTTTTTAGTCATTTGTTTTAAGTGTTTCTCTTATATAGAGCATATAAGGTTCTGATTTGTAGTTCACCTGAGAAGGTTTCTTTCAATTGGAATTTTTAGGCCATCTATACATACACATACAGAACAGATATATTTGGCTTTAAGTTTTTTAATTCTATTTTTTTAAATTGTTCTCAATGTGGTTATTTTCTTTGCTTTGTTTTGTATATGTGTTCTGATAATTTTGAATGTTTATACATTTTCTTCTAGTGGCTTCCTATAGGTAACTGTAACTTTATGTAATTTACTCTTGTTTTTTTTTTTAAATAATCCATGCAGGAATAATACAATTTATATATTATTTACTTTCTCTTTATTTTTCTTATCTTAATTACATAATTTTAGTGAACTTTTGGTTATAAAAAATGAAGAAATTAGTATCCCTCTTTCCTACTATTTATTTATAGGATTCTTACACTTTCAGTATTTATGACTAAAGGTTCTCTTTTTAAAGCACAATCCCAACCTTGGTTGTGTAATCAAATAAATTGGACATCATTTCATTATAGAGTTAATTTTAATTTTCACAAAACAGAAAAAAAAATGGTATTTATATTTACCTTAAGTAAATATTTGCTGCTTTTCTATAAAAGTTTACCTGTATATTCCAAATAGTTAAAAAAAAAAAAAAAAAAGAGCATGGGAAGATTGTCTTTAGGTTAGCTTTAGGATAATTGTGTTCCGTTCCCTAACAAAGAAAAGTACTCATGTAGCAATTTTATTAACCACCATAATAAAAGAAATATGTTTTTAAATTTCTACCCTACTCCTGTAACTAGTTTGTGAATTGGTCAGTTCCTGTAGAGAAGCAGGAGGAATGGCCATTACTAACATGAGGAATTCTAACAGAGAAGCAATAGAAAATGGTAGTAAAATAATGAGTTTTGGAGTCAGACTGCCTGATTTGAAGCCTGGATTTGTCACCTACAATGTGAGAAAAATTACTAATACTTTCTATAAAATGGACAGGGAAGTTAGATCAAAAGTTAAATGAGAAAAAAATAACAATATAGAAGAGTGTTGTGTCACATAGTATGTACTCAGTAAAGGCTGCTCGCTGTGGTATTACTCATCTTAATGTTTGCTAGTCTGCTAGATGAAAAATGGTGGTTAGTTTTTATTTGAATTTGCAGTTTCCAGATCAACATGCTTAAAAACATTTTAAAAACATGTTTACCTGCATTTATGTGCCTCTGTGTATTGTATGTTAATGTTCTTTGTTAATTTTTCTCCTGAGTTGTCTTTTTTGAATGAATTTGTTAAAGATCTTTTTACATTAAATATGGTAACCTTGTGTATTATACATTATTTTCAAATGTTTTCTCTCAGTCTAACATGTATAATTTTAAAATGTTTTTATTAGAGTAACATATATTCAGAAAAATGTACAGCTCGATGAACTTTTACTATCTGAGCACCTCTGTGTAGCTAGCACTCAAATCACAGAAAAAAGAAAATATTCCAGCACCCCAGAAGATCCTGTCCTGGTCTATTAGTTCCACACCTGACTCAAGTGTAATGCTATCCTGACTTCTAACAGCAATTAGGATAGATTAGTGTGTTCTCATGTTTCTATTCTTTGAATAAATGGAATCATATGGAACTGTATTAATTTGTGTCTGGCTTTTGCTATTGGTAATTTCATTTTGTTTAAGTATGGCATCTTTCATTTTATTTTATTTTATTTTATTGAGATGGAGTCTTGCTCTGTCGCCAGGCTGAAGTGCAGTGGTGCAGTGTTGGCTCACTGCAACCTCCGCCTGCCGGGTTCAAGTGATTCCCCTGCCTCAGCCTCCCGAGTAGCTGGGATAACAGGGGCATGCCACCATGTCTGGCTAATTTTTTTGTATTTTAGTAGAGATGGAATTTCACCATGTTGGCCAGGAGGGTCTCGATCTCATTGCCTCGTGATCCACCTGCCTCGGCCTCCGAAAGTGCTGGGATTACAGATGTGAGCCACTGTAAGCAGCCAGCATCTTTCATTTTAGAATAGTTTTTTGTTTGTTTGTTTGTAACGTCTTAAGTAATTTAATCCCTTAAGAGCTCAATTAAGTGAATTAAAAAAATAATAAGTTAACCTATGGCTATACTAAAGGGTGAACTAATAAGTATCTTAGAATAAGGTGATGTTGAGTAATTTTACCTCCTAAAGCAATGTTTTTCAAAGAAGAGAATAAAGTCCTTTTAGTCATTTCAACAAATTTTCAACATCACAACTAATCTCCATTATCTAGTTTTCAAGTTTTTGACAGTCTGGTTCTGATGTATTCGTCCATATTATGTCTTGTTCTCTGAGGGGGTCAATAAAGGCAAGTTCCTCATTATCGTCCAAATGCAATAATCTCGTCTTTGTATCTTTCTCCTTCTCTCAGCATTGCTCTCTTGGTGTCCCTTCCCAGCTCAAGGCCATGTCATCCCGATGCTCATCTCCACAGCCAACAATCCAATGCATATTTATTGGGTAACTCCTGTGCTTCACATAATACTTAGGTCCTGAGCATAAAAAGTAAATGAGCCACAAAGTCATTCTTATTAATGTGCTCACGATCTAGTAGAAACATTATGTAAACACATAATTACAATAAAGTAAGTTTGGAAAATATGGACAGGCTATACAATTTGTATAAAGGGAAGAGCGATTTGTGTTGCATGTGTCAAAACTCCTCGACATTGTGAAGTGAAAGCATGACAGTGGGAGTGACAGATGATGACTTCTGGGAAAAGGAAACAGGTTGTGTAAAACCACAGAGGATTGAAACACTCTAGCAGTTACATGTAGGTGCCACTCTGTCACAATTTGTAATGTAGAAATTGTTTCCATTTGAAAAGGGACCCAGGGAGCATTTGAGGAAGATTTTGCAAAGGGAGGAAGATTTTTGTGGAGGTAAGGCTGAGGAGGCAGGCAGGTACCAAATCATCAAGGGATGTATCTCATAGTGTCCATAGAAGAGTGCTTGGATGTTATCTTGTTGTTAGTGAGGTTCCAAGAGAATTCTTGGGTGATTCTGTTTTGGGTAGGTCACTCTGCACTACTTACGACAGTTTTGAAGTGAAGAGAGCCAGGGGAATAGTTGTGCCGTCAACTGAGTGAAGCAATACATCCGAACCCCTCTCTCACCAGAACTGTCAGTTAACTTGCTATCTGCCACCTCTTTCTCACAACAGACCCGTCCCAGGTGGATGGCACAATCTGGACTCTAATTTGCATGCCTGGCTGACTGAGAACTTTTGAAGAAAACACCATCACATGTGTGGATGACAGTGTAAATCCATGTCCACCTGCCCTTAGAAGAGCCACAGCGTCACCCAGCAATCGCGTTTGTTTTCCTTCCTGGTAGAATGACCCTGATTCTTCTGAATTATTATTTTAAAATTTAGATAGTCTTTTAAACTTCTTACTTAAATACATCCCTTTATTCTCAGTGGAGAAATTCGCTTGTTATTTCTTGAAGAAGATTGGAGGTTTCATGAATATTCTCTCTAACCACTTTCTGTCTAAGTCCGTCTGCATTGCTATAAAAGAACACTTGAGGCTCAGCATTTTATAAAGAAAAGAGGTTGATTTGGCTTTGGGTTCTAAAGGCTGTACAAGAAGCATGGCACCAGCCTCCGCTTCTGGTGAGGGCTTTAGGGAGCTTCCACTCGTGGCAGTGGGCATGAGGAGCTGGCATATCACATGGCAAGAGAGGGGGTAAGAGAGAGAGAGAGGGAAGGAGTGTCAAGCTCTTGTAAATGGCCAGCTCTCACATGCACTAAAATGGAGAGAACTCACTCATTACGGTGCAGAAAGTACCAAACCATTCATGAGAGATCCGATGCCATGACCTGAACACCTCCCACCAGGCCCCATCTCCAACATGGGTGATCAAATTTCAACATGAGATTTGGAGGGAACAAATATTCAAACTTTATCACTTCCTCTCCCCCAAGATAAAATTGTATACTTATAACTATCTTTACCTGTTTTTCCCAGGATTCAGAGACAAGATACCTTTATGAGTCTTTATGTCTTTCATGTTTTTTATGGACTTTATGAGAAAATTCTAGCTGCTTATGCCCTTGACCTTGTACTCCCATAGTTTCTCATAAACTTATTTCCTTTACTCGCTCATGCTCTCTCCTACAGCTTTGATTTATCCTCTCCATTTGATTCACTTTAGATTATATTATTTGAGACCACTTCCTAAAATTAACACTAGGATCACCAGGATTGTGTTGCTTTGCTAGATTTTAGCATTATATATTCCAGCTTCATGTAGGGAGGAAGCTGTAGCAACTTAACTAAAGATACTTTCTTCCCTTTTTTTGTGCTCCTGCTGTTGTTGAATACTGCCATGGAAATGCATTACTCTTCAATTCACATCATGTGTGCTAAAAGTTACCTGTAAATGAGGACCATTGCCTGCCGTTTTATTTAT